>NW_024732440.1:5429754-5434754 GCF_018991925.1 Homarus americanus | reverse complement strand
GAAGATTTGATTCTACAAACTTTCTCTCAGAGAAACAATACATAACCACAGACGCAATAGTCTGGGAACTTTTCAAAGGTTCACATGCCGCCTGTTTAACAAAGCTTCCGACCTGGAACAAGTCAATCTCCTAAAGGAAACACTGTTCTGCCACAAGTCTCAAAGAGTGGAGTGCCTCCCACCAGCAGCAGGGGTTCTTCTCCTGTCTTCGAACAGAGCCCTATACCTCGCCTTCATCTGGGCCAGAAGTGACACTCCTCTACTGAAGATGCCATCAACAGAAGATTACGGGTGGAAGTAGTACTCAGACACCTCATCATGGAACCCCTGGTGGATATCCCGACCACCTCTTGCACCATCTCAGCAGTGTTGATGTAAGAATAGCATCCAGTTCCTGCACCTGCAAGAAGTCTGCACTCCTCTGCACTCGTTTGTGCACTTTGCCCTGCAGTAAATGAGGACCAATACCTCATGAACGCTTACAGCTAACTCTTTGTGTTTGGTGCGAGAATTTTCTATAAATTGTGTCATGAAATGTGTTATAAATTCTTAATATTTTTCAGCGTTTGTGGTAATAATGTCAGTAAGCTGTGGAACAAACCTGATTAGTTATGGCAGTATTAATACATTATATGTCCAGGATCAACAGATGATTCGACGGTAACATGCATCATTTGTGCATTGCCAAGGTCAATAAAAACAATGCAATCATATTTTTATATGTATGTTCCCCCATATTGTTTCTTGGCAACAACAACACAACAAATGCTTACCATGAGTTTGGTCATTACTCAAGGACATTGTTCATTTTCGGTCATTGGCAACACAATAATCATATTTGTCTCGATATGACGATTAACATGATAGGTCACACATAATAGTTCTTGCCTAATGCCCAACCAAGAGTAAGCGGACCTAGCGGTCACGTGGTTGATCTTATGACCCCGTGTGTATGACCAGGTGACCTACTGTGTTGTATATACCTTCGAGTGAGGTTCTGCTTTATTACAAAGATCATTTAGACATCAAAACCAGCCTTATAGACCTTAGGGGAGTTGTTTTAGGGCTGTTTTTAGCATCTGACCTTCATACCCTGATTGACCATAACAGTAACCTTGAAACCTTTGCCCTTTAGGACCATAAACTTTCAATTACCATCAGGTACAGGTACATGTGTACCGATTTTCAGATTTTTGTCCAGAGTTGCGGCAAATATGCACATTTTCCTATGAATAATATATTACCACCTGGGACGGAAGAGATAGAAATGCGAAACAATTTCCTGTATCAGAAACTTTCTTGGATACAATATTTTACACCACGAAAAATTCTGATGTAGGAAATCAAGATAAATTTCGTGTTCGAAAATAAACTACAAAGGTAAAGTAATGACTGATGAAAGCGTCACTGAAATGACACGTTGTCCTAACATGTAGATAGAGGATAAATGTACAAACATAATAAAACAGTGAATTTCAGATATACGGAACTTTTCAATTTATTTTGATTTTGATATTTTGAGAGAGATTTGTATTCTAAGAACTTCATAAACATAATCTTCAGACAACTAAATATAATTTCGTCAGTTTTTCCTGTGTGATGTAAAGTAACAATAACTAAGATAAAATGGTTAATGTATACTCCTCTTACTATACGGAACATGTATTATGTTAACTACTAAATAACACAAAGAAAAGTCACACAGGTGTCGTTGTCAAAGACGTCGTCACCAGACAGAGACTGAAGATATGTCAAACAGGACGATTGAAACTTTTAATTGACTGAGTTTATATGACAGAAAAACACACAGTAGGCGAAGGTTCAGCAGAATGGCAGCAGTAAATACGATAAGCAAGATAGATGACAAAGGTATGAGAACTAAAACTAACCTCTGCAGTACATTAGTTGTTTTTAATATTACACTCCAGCATATCTGATTGAGTGCAGACGCGGTCATTCTCCTCGTATCCTTCATCCCCTCTCCACCTTAACCTCGTCCAAAACCAGTCCCCTGTTCCTTCATACATCCCGCCTCTGTCCTTCCAAACCTAATATGTGCCCTTCTCTTCGTTAAAACAGGCAATAGATACTCCAGGCAGTGTATCATGTTACTTAGCCTTCTCACAACAAGTCACCCAGGCAGTGTATCATGTTACTTGACTTTCTCACAACGCGTCACCCAGGCAATGTATCATATTACTTAGCCTTCTCACAACACGTCACCCAGGCAGTGTATCATGTTACTTAACCTTCTCACAACACGTCACCCAGGCAGTGTATCATGTTACTTAACCTTCTCACAACACGTCACCCAGGCAGTGTATCATGTTACTTAACCTTCTCACAACAAGTCACCCAGGCAGTGTATCATGTTACACTTCTCCACGGCAGGCAATGTATCATGTTACTTAGCCTTCTCACAATACGTCACCCAGGCAGTGAATCGTGTTACTTAACCTTCTCACAACACGTCACCCAGTCATTGTATCATGTTACTTAACCTTCTCACAGCTTGCATCCCCACCCAGGCAGTGTATCATGTTACTTGTACCTTCTCTGGCGTCACCCAGGCAGTGAATCATGTTACTTAACCTTCTCCTGGCGCCCGTCACCCAGGCGGTGTATCATGTTACTTAACCTTCTCTGGCTTGCGTCGCAGGCAGTGTATCATGTTACTTAACGCTTCTCACAACACGTCACCCAGGCAGTGTATCATGTTATAACCTTCTCACAACACGTCACCCAGGCAGTGTATCATGTTACTTAACCTTCTCGCAACGTCACCCAGGCGGTGTGTCATGCCTTAGCCTTCTCACGCTTACGTCACCCAGGCTTGTTGTATCATGTTGTAACCTTCTCTGGCTTACGTCACCCAGGCAGTGAGATCATGTTACTTAACCTTCTCACAACACGTCACCCAGGCAGCGGTGTATCGTATTTACTTAACCTTCTCACAAACCCAGGCAGGGTATCATGTTATTTAACCTTCTCTACAACACGCAACATAAAATTCTAATTTTTTTTTGTTTTCTGAATTACGTGGATTATTATTATTATATTATTATTTTATTATTATTATTATTATTATTATTATTATTATTATTATTATTATTATTATTTTTATATATTATTATTGTTGTTGTTGTTGTTGTTGTTATTATTATTATTATTATTATTATTATTATTATTATTTTTTTTTGCATGCAATTCACTTTCAGCATCACCGCCACGTGTCATGCATCATCATCATTATTATAATCATCATCATCATCATCATCATCAACCAACATTATCATCATCATCGTCATCATCATCATCATCATCATCATCATCATCATCATCATCATCATCATTATCAACCAACATTATCACCATCATCATCATCATCATCATCATCATCATCATTATCAACAACATTATCACCATCATCATCTATCACCATCATCATCATCATCATCATCATCATCATCATCATCATCAACCATCACCATCAACATCATCAATATCAACCAGCACTCTCATTATCATCATTATCACCATCATCATCACCATCATTACTATCACCATCATCATCATCCACTACTCACTGTCCTCGTCTGTCGTTGTGTTGGTACATTTGTCATTATTGTATTCTGTTTTAGTCGGCGGCCACACACACGTGGTAGGTGGTCCAGGCCTCAGCTGGGTGATGGTGTGCTCAGCGAGGTGGTGTATTTGTACCACTACCATCACCCTCACTGACGGGGCGCCAGGTGATCCTGTAGGTGACGACACAGTTACCGACGCCTTGTGCCGCGGTCCAGTTCACGAACAGCTGAGAGGACTGATCCATCACCTTGGCCTGGGTCCTGGAGGTGGGGATCAGGGTCTGGCGGATAACGTACAGCAACAGTTAGTAAGTATTTTGGGTGTGGCTGAGGACGTGTTTCATTAAGTGTTGTGGTGAGACCATGTTTTCTCCAACTAAGTGAAGGTGTTATAGTGAGAGCCCCGGGCAGGACCACTGGTCACAATATATGATACACTCACCATCTTCCTACTTTTATAACTCTTGTGGTTGTGGTGCTCGCCACAGTAAGTGTGGTGTACTTTCCTGTTACAAGGAACAACAACTGGTTATTATTTACTTCTTATTCCTGAATTAAAGGAAAAATCAACAATATTTCAAACATGAAAGACAAACTAGTGATAGTGTTTACAATGGAGGGTGGCCTGGGTCAACACACACACACACACACACACACACACACACACACACACACACACACACACACACACACACACACACACACACACCCACCACACCACATGCCACAATCAATTATCAACTTCAGAGCCCTTAAATAATGTTGTAAAATAAGTAGTCTCTATACTTGTCAACAAATCTGGTTTATGGTTAGGTTTGACTTTCACATCTCTGGTCACTAATGGATCAATGGCAAACACTATTACTATAAGAGTCAATAGTAGGTTCAGCAATAATAGGGACACACTAGGACTGGATAAGAAACAATGATGAAAGCTTTGAGAGAGGGAGAGAGAGAGAGAGAGAGTGTGTCCTCACCGAGCCCCTCGGTCAGGTTCCAGAGTTATTATACCATAAGAAAGATTCACTGTTCTTCTCATGAGGTTAAGGGACTGACTGTCTCTCTCTCTCTCATGTGGTAAGGACTGACTGTCTCTCTCTCTCTCATGTGTTAAGGGACTGACTGTCTCTCTCTCTCTCATGAGAATAAGGGACTGACTGTCTCTCTCTCTCTCTTTCTCATAATAGTTAGGGGACTGACTGTCTCTCTCTCTCTCATGAGGTTAAGGTACTGACTGTCTCTCTCTCATGAGTCTTACGAGGTTAAGGGACTGACTGTCTCTCTCACATGTGGTTAAGGTACTGACTGTCTCTCTCTCTATGAGGTTAGAGGGACTGACTGTCTCTCTTATGAGGTTAAGGGACTGACTGTCTCTCTCTCTCTCATGTGGTTAAGGTACTGACTGTCTCTCTC
>NW_024732440.1:5420720-5424654 GCF_018991925.1 Homarus americanus | reverse complement strand
CCACCACCACTGACCACTGACCACTCCCACTGACCACCACTGACCACCACCACCTCCCACCACCACCACCTCACTCACCTCACCACCACCACCACCACCACCACCACCACCACCACCACCACCACCACCACCACCACCACCACCACCACTCACCGACCACTCAATCACCGACCAAATCACCACCACCACCAATCAATCAATCAACTCTTCCACTGACTGACTGACCACTGACTGACTGATCAACTGACTGACCAATCACTTCACCGACCACCGACTTCAATCAATCAATCAATTGACCACCACCACCACCACTGACCACCACCACCACCACTGACCACCACCACCACCCACACACCACCACACCACCACCACCACCACCACCACCACCACCACCACCACCACCACTGACCACTGACCACTGACCACCCCACCACCACCCCACCACCACCACCACCACCCCACCACCACCACCACCACCACCACCACCACCACTGACTTCACTGACTTCACCACTGACCACCACTGACCACCACTCCCACTGACTTCACCACTTCACCTCACCTCACTGACCACCACTTCACCTCACCTCACCACCACCACCACCTCACCACCACCACCACACCACACACACACTACTCACTCACACCACTTGCCTGTGGCCCCAGCCCCAACAGCCACACCTAACCGCACCTTAGAGCAATTCTGTTTGTTAATGAAACCTATTTGCCTTATCGGTAACGTAGTTAACCAGTTCGAGGCGCCCACCTCCTGCGCCATAGCTTACTTTTTTTGTCAAATTTTGAACCTGCAGCAAAATGCTGCAACATGACATTGCAGTGCTGCTGATCTGTTGCAATGATCTACGGATCTTATTAACCTCGCCGGTGTCCACTTCTGTTGCATTCTGGGCCATGGTCAGTGAGGGCTGCCATGAGCTTAATGAATTCTTGATGTTCAGAGTCACAACCTCTCGATTAGGTCCCATCCCAGTCTTGGTGGAAGTGCAAGAAGTGTTCTTTTTAATAGTTAAGTCGTGTACCCACTAGCTTGGGAATGAACTTGACACTGACCTTTTTCCAAAGGGTGGAGGAGGGTTTATCTCAGGATGGCACGCAATCGGTAGTTCCAACGATGCTTTGACCCATGAATGCCACCACCACAACCCGATAGAGCATGATTTCCCAACCCACTCATTCACCTCTCCCCACGCACTTGGCTTAACAGTACCAAACGCCTAGATGTCTTGGCCGTCCATAACCTCACACGAAAATCCCCACAGCCCGATCAAACGATCTCCACGATGAGGAAACCCACCAACCCAACCACTCCTACCACTTTTGATGTCCTCCACTTTTCCTTCTCCTAGTCATCAGCAATGCCACTTGTTTGAACCCAGTTGTTTTATACTTTATTTTGTTGAGCACTGATAGGCCTATTGCATACATTAAATATTGCAACGGGGTTCTGTGTTGTTCCCTCGATGACTGTAGGATGGTATCATACTCACGCCTCACTACCTCACTACTACTACTACTACTACTACTACTACTACTACTACTACTACTACTACTACTACTACTACATTAAACTACACCAGCCTCCCCCAATAGCCACACCTTCACACCATTTATTTACATTAATATTAAATATCCCAATACATAACAACTATCCCATCAGCCTAAAGCTGAGCCGCAGATCGATAGTCAAAACACGACATCTCATCCAGCTGTGACATAACTTGGCTGCTGCTTGTTCGAGATCAGCCCATGAGTCTGGAGAGAAACATCTTATGCTGGGCCCATCCCACCAGAGGTGAACACCAGAGAAGCTGCCTTGATCGACATTTTGAATTCTCTCCCATATGCCCTTTCTCTTGTCGCTCTCGTTCCTATGCAGCCAAGGTTACGGTGACAAACGGCTATGGATCAAAAATCCTGATGTCGGCTCGCTTGTCCTGTCCAGAATCCAGAGCACTGACGTCCACACGGGCTTGCTAGATGTGTTTGAAGTCCTGTGTTGAGGATCTTGCCATCCAGTAAGGACGGTCTTCACCCATGACGTCCCGCAGGTTTCCTTCAACATATTTGCTAGAGATCCCCACTCGTCATGCCTCATGCATGAAGCCCCCTTCTGTAAACCATGCGTGATCACAGCCACACACGCATTGGGAGGCAAACCATCTCACTGGCCAACCGCACCTTAGAGCAATGGCATCTGTAAATTTGTTTGTTATATATGAAACCATTTGCCCTTATCGGTAACGTAGTTAACCAGTTCAAAGTGCCCACAACTCCTGCGCTTATAGCCATTTTTTGTCAAATTTTTTGAACCTGCAGCAATAGTTGCTGCAACATGTCATTTTGCAGTGCTGCCGATCTGTTGTAATGATCACACAAACCCCCCCACCCCACCAACAAAACCCACAAAACACAACAACAACCCCAAAGTCCCACATCCCAGTCTTCCAAAAGTGATCCACTGCAAGTCCCCAACGACACTGATTGACACGCACTGTAGCTCCAATGTTAGCAACCCACATGGATTTGCTAACCCACTCGTTCACCTTTTCCCACTGCCTGGGTCTTAAGTCCGAGGCCAATCACATCTCCTCTAGATGTCTTGGCTGTCCTAGTTTTGACCTCACTTTGCCGAACCTCCCACAGCCCGACTATAACGATCTGGCTTCACGATAGGAATGATTTGCTGGCGTTTGCAATCATTTAGGATCTTCAGATGTTACCAGGTCCCACCCACTTTTGATGTCCTCCACTTCTTCCTGCTCCTAGGTCATCACAATGCCACTGTTTGACCCCAGTTGTTTGCCACCATTTCCTGTTGGAGCACTGACAGGCCATGCACACATAGCTACTAGCAACGGGTCCCCCAGGTTGTTCCTCGGTCGACTGTAGGATGGTATCACCTCGTAGAGCCTTGTTGCTTACTAATGAGAGGTCTGAAGGATTCCTATACGAATTCTTTTTCAACATACATCGCAATTTGATCTTTATATGTTGAATAAGTGTTTGAAGCATCCACCAGGAGAACGGCTCACAATCACGTTGCTCAAATATCAATTCATGGTGAATGCACGCCCCACTGTGCCTGGTGGCTAGCACACTTAGTAGGTTCCTGTTGCTGCTCCTGACACATCATCTCTTAATACCTCCTTATTATATTACTTTTCCGATGATCCGTCTCAGCACTAGCCATTAATATTACTACTACTTACTACTATTAACTACTACTATTATTACTACTACTATTATTATTACTTATTACTACTACTACTATTACTATTATTACTATTATTATTATTATTATTATTATTATTACTATTATATTACTATTATTATTATTATTATTATTATTATTATTATTATTATTATTATTATTATTATTATTATTATTATTATTATTATTCACCCCACCACCCCACCCACCACCCCCACCACCACCACCACCACCCCACTCACTACTGACCACCACCCCACCCACGACCACCACCACCCCACCCACCCACTGACCCCACCCCACTCACCACCACTCACCACTGACCACCCACCTCACCACCACCACCACCTCACCACCACCACCCCACTGACCACCACCACCACCACCACAACCACCACCCCACACACCCCACCACCACCACCACCACCACCACCACCACTGACCACCACCACCACACCACCCCCACCACCACCCCACCACCACCACACTACCACCACTGACCACCACACCACCACTGACCACACTACTGACCACCACCACCACCACCCAATCACCACCCACCACCACCTCACCACCACCACCCACCACCACCACCACCACCACCACCACCACCACCCACCACCACCACCACCTACCACCACCTCACCACCACTCACCACCTCACCACCACCACCCATCACTGACCCCACCTCACCACTGACCA
>NW_024732440.1:5413220-5415720 GCF_018991925.1 Homarus americanus | reverse complement strand
CGGTATGTTATATATATGTGAACTATGATAGCGGCAATTACTGTGAATGCAGATTTAATTAACTGATATTTTGTTTTTGTTTTTTATATATATATATATATATATATATATATATATATATATATATATATATATATATATATGTGTGTGTGTGTGTGTTAGTATGTATTTGTAATGTTTTTTCAGTTTGTTATTTTGATTACGGTTGTCTTGTTATATCGTTTGTTCTTTTACAATACACACACACACACACACATTCTTACACAACATAAACACACCATACCACACTATACCACACCCACAAACAATCATGCCCACACCCACACACCCTCATCTATACCTTCATACATACACCACACCCACTTGCATTCAGACTCCACACACCCTCTCACCCACACAGGAGGAGGTGTGCCATGTGGCTTTAAAGAGAGGAGTGATATCACTGACCATGGAACCTCTCTGCCCTTCACCTAACCTAGGGGAGCTAACCCACTGTGGGAGAACCTAACCTACTGTAGGTAATTCCTCCACCCACCATTAAATCAAGGAGATGGTGACACTATCATGCTGACCATCTTAGGTCGATGTAGGACAGGACCCTTACAGCAGTAGAGCCTCAGCCTACTGTGGCCCCATACAGGTGACACTGTTGGTTGGACGGTGATGACTTAGCGACCTGTGGGCGGTGCAGTGGTATAAAGTTTTTGTTATGAGATTGACGTAAACATGAGCTGATTTTTTCTTTACGAAGGATGTTGTATCAATTTACTGTACTGTCAGGAGTCGACTTCCACCACCATCTGCTGACATTTCACCACGCCTCACGCCACCCTGGGAATGTCAGGGACAGTCAGGTCAGCACACGTCACTTCCGGATCGTAGAGTTTCCGTGTACTTAAGTGATAGTTTGACGTCAGTGTGGAGACCAGAACAAAGGGGTGGCAGTTTCTGTTGTTGTCTCTGTGTAACATATTTCCCAGAAGAGTTTGACCTTTCTGTACACTTGACCTTCTGTACACTTAACCTTATGTACACTTAACCTTTGTACACTTTAACTCTGTACCTTAACCAACAAATATAGATATATAGACACAGAACAGATAAGTTAATTTATATAAAGTAAAATTTTGTAGAGGCTTTAGGCTGTAAGGGGGAGATCCTGTGTGTGGAGAATAAAATAATATTAAAAGGTTTATTTATAGCCTGAATGTTATGTATATATATAACAAATAACATAAGAACAACTGTGCCTTTTGTGTGTGTGTATGTTGTATAGTAGATAATGTATGAGAGATGTATAACAAATATATGAAATGTATGGCAGTGTATAGCAGTTGTATGGCAGTGTGTGAACAGGTGTATAATGTAAAGAACAGGTATACAGTGTATGAACAGGTGTATATAAAGTGAACAGGTGGTAACAGTGTATGAACAGGTATAACAGTGTATGAACAGGTGTATAAATAGGTTGAACAGGTGTATACAGTATGAACAGGTGTATAATAGTGTATGAACAGGTATAACAGTAAAAGGAACAGGTGTATAACAGTGTATGAACAGGTGTATAACATGTATGAACAGGTGTATAACAGTGTATGAACAGGTGTATAACAGTGTATGAACAGGTGTATAACAGTGTATGAACAGATGTATAACAGTGTATGAACAGGTGTATAACAGTGTATGAACAGGTGTATAACAGTGTATGAACAGATGTATAACAGTGTATGAACAGGTGTATAACAGTGTATGAACAGATGTAAACAGTGTATGAACAGGTGTATAACAGTGTATGAACAGGTGTATAACTGTATGAACAGGTGTATAATACAGTGTATGAACAGGTGTATAACAGTGTATGAACAGGTGTATAACAGTGTATGAACAGGTGTATAACAGTGTATGACAGGTGTATAACAGTGTATGAACAGATGTAACAGTGAGGAACAGGTGTATAACAGTGTATGAACAGGTGTATAACAGTATGAACAGGTGTATAACAGTGTATGAACAGTGTATTAAAGGTGTAAACAGTGTATGAACAGGTGTATACAGTGTATTAACAGGTGTATAACAGTGTATTAACAGGTGTATAACAGTGTATTAACAGGTGTATAACAAAGGCAATGATACATTTGGGGAATCATGTACTTGTTTTAGTGTTGTTGGATGGCTGTGTTAAGTCTTGATCCTGGCTGTGATAGTCTTGATCCTGGCTGTGTTAAGTCTGATCCTGGCTGTGTTAAGTCTTGATCCTGGCTGGTAAGTCTTGATCCTGGCTGTGTTAAGTCTTGATCCTGGCTGTGTTAAGTCTTGATCCTGGCTGTGTTAAGTCTTGATCCTGGCTGTGTTAAGTCTTGATTTGGCTGTGTTAAGTCTTGATCCTGGCTGTGTTAAGTCTTGATCCTGGCTGTGTTAAGTCTTGATCCTGGCTGTAAAGTCTTGATCCTGGCTGTGTTAAGTCTTGATCCTGGCTGTGTTAAGTCTTGATCCTGGCTGT
>NW_024732440.1:5400720-5408220 GCF_018991925.1 Homarus americanus | reverse complement strand
TGAAAGATCTCTTGTGGGAAATGGTTCATTTTGGAAGAAGTTTGTAAGGATGGCACGAGTGGAGGGGGGGACTGTTTAAGAGTCGCCCCGTGGGATGTTTTTGTAATGGGGGTCATCCTGAGGGAAGTGGCTGTCGTGGGGAACGTTACAGGACTCCTGGTCTCCGACAACAAATTCTCTTGCTTGAGTCAGTATGTGAATATCGTCGTGGGAGTTTAGGCATTCAGGTATCTCCGTCACAGCTGCTGCGTTATGGCCATGGAATATGTCTCAGTGGGTGTCTGGTGTTGCTGGCAGCTCTCCTTCCCTCCTCCTGTACCGAAGGTGAAATGTTTGGCCCTGGAAGTTTATCCTCGCAAGACAGATCTTACGCACACCTGCTTCACCCAGTCGTGGTGGCATATGCCTCCGTGTGAGAGTGACCAGGTGGACGGCTCTTCCTCACACCTGTTTCAAAAGGTCGTGGAATATGTCCTTGTGGAAGATAAGAGGAGGCGGGGATCTGTTGCCTTGAGTTCTTAGAGGAAAGGTTGACACTCACCGGCACCTGTGTGGGGGATTCGGGGGGAGGGGAACACAAAATGGTCAGGATCCGCTGTGACACCCTGGCAGATGTGGTGAGAGAAGATGAGTGTGTGTGGGCGTGGTGTAGGTGTGGACAATGACGGTGTGATGTGTGACGTGTGGGCGTGGACACTCGTGCCGGCCTCCCACCAGAGTTATGATGTCTACTGTATTCTATTGATTTATTTTCTGGTGTTGATGAAGTTATTACCTGATGCGGCGGCCGAGTGGGTACAGCTCTCATTACCTGTGTGAAGGGTCGCTGGTCCTTACCTGGGGCACTGCCAGTCCACCCATCTTTGAATGGCTGCCTAAATCTATAGTTGGAGGAGTGACGCAGTGCTGGCCAGTGTCTCTGTTGTGCAGGTGGTTTAGTATTCAGTGTGCTGTATCCACACTGCCCCTAACGGGCTTTTGGGACCCCACACTCCGTGAGAAATAAACTGGCCACTCTCACACACTGCCGGGGAGGGCGAGGTTTAGTCAGTTATTAGAGAACATAAATCTCAAAACAGTGTTGTTGTGTCTGGAGAAATAGTTTGTTTGTTGTGTCTGTACCTCGGTGGCATTGCCATTCCAGTAGGCCAACAGGTAATGGTCGCTGTCGGGCGGCTGGAAAGGTGATCCGTTTTCCGGGAGTTGGAAACACCAGAAATGTTTCAGGAAGTTGTAGGACGCCTTCCCCTGGAGCACACCGGGAGGCGAGTGTTAAAATGTGCGGCTCGGAGCTGTGTTTCCCTCAGGAGCACTTCGTCAGCCTGGAAGACCTGCCGCCTGTTCCAGTGTTTACATCACTACTCCAGCGGCTCCACTTCTCCACGCCCGCCGCCTCTTCCCTGTCGGTGGTGGTGATAATGTCAGGCTGGATTATTTTCATCAATAACTTCATCACAGTAGCTCCCTTCCTATCTCCACCACTACCACCACTTTGACTACTACCACCACCACTACCACACCAATTAACGACTACCACTACCACACTACCATGACTACCACCACCACCACCACACGGCTACCAATTACCACGACTACCAGACACCACTACAACCACTACCACACCACCACTACCACCACTTTGACTTTACTACCACCACTTGACTACTACCACCACCACTACCACACCACTACCACACCACCACGACTACCACTACCAATAATTCACCATGACCACTACCACCACCACTACCACACACACCACCACTACTCAGACCACCACGGCCACCTGATCACCACGACTACCACACCACCGCAACCACTACCACAATTCACCACCAACACAATTCACCCACCACAACTACCACCACCACTATTAATTCACCACCACCACCACAATTCACCACTACCACTAACCACCACCACAACTACCACCACCACCAATAATTCACTACCAATAACCACCTTCCACCACCACTAACCACTACCACACTCACCAATAACCAATCAATAACCACCACCGCCACCACCACCACCATTAACCAATTCACTACCATCGCCACCATTAACCACCACCACAACCACCACCACCACCAATCACACCAGCACCACCAATAACCACCACCACCACCACACCACCACCACACCACCACCACCAACACATCACACCACCCACCACAACCAACTAATAACCACACCACACCATACCAATAACACCACCACTCACCACACCACCACCGCTAATTAATAACCACCACTACCACACTACCAATCGGGCTACCATTAACCACCACCACCACACCACCACTACCACCGCCACGACCACCACCACAACTACCACTCCACTACCACCGCTACCACAATTCACCCACCACAACTACCACAACCACTAACACCACCACCACTACCATTAATTACCAATTAATTACCACAATCAATTAATAATAACCACCACCACCACCACGCCACCAATTAATTACCATTGTTCAATCAATGACCTACCACCACCGTAACCACCACCACCACAACTAACACACGACCACACCAATAACGACCACCACAATCCACCACCACCATTAATTCACCCCACCATCACCACCACCACGCTACCACCACTACCACACCAATGCCAATTACCAATTCACCACAATACCACCACTACCACGCTACCACCACTGCCACACCACCACGATCACCACTACCGCACCACCACTACCACACCACGACTACCACAATTCACTCACCACCACCACCACACCACCACCACTAACACCTTCAAAGACGCCCCACACCGAAGTATCCAGTAATATAATCTTTCCTGCCACACACATCCTTCAAGCCACTTCTTGACAGAGACATCTTGCTGGGTGGTGGTGTAGCCTCGTGCCTGCACCAGCTGGTGTGTAGCCTCGTGTCTGCAATTCAGCTGGTGGTGGTGTAGCCTGTGCCCGCACCCAGCTGGTGGTGGTGAATGTGCCTGCACCAGCTGGTGGTGGTGTAGCCTCGTGTCTGCAATTCAGCTGGTTGTGGTGTAGCCTCGTGCCTGCACCAGCTGGTGGTGGTGTAGCCTCGTGCCTGCACCAGCTGGTGGTGGTGTAGCCTCGTGCCTGCACCAGCTGGTAGTGGTGTAGCCTCGTGTCTGCACCAGCTGCCCTCGTCTCACCATAGGCACCCACAGAGCTGAGAAGAGAGAAGTGCTGAGGTCTCAAGGTAAACATCTCCTCCATATTCCCGACATCTTTTGATCTCAACCGACTTTAACCGACTACACCGCCTCCAGTCGGGCCGCTCTCACAGGCGCGGGGAATGTTATCGCCTGCACACATAAAGTGACTTTGTAATGTTGATTCACTCGCATGCGCTGAATTCTTCTTTGCAGGAGTTGTTTAAGTACCCACTGCTGGCGAATAAGAAGAGCTCAGGTGATACATGGAGTACCTGTAATTATGGAGAGTCTACAGGTGCAGCTGAAAGACTGAAAGTTATTTTGAATTCTTCTAAACCTGTGTTATTCGTCAGCTATTGGAAACATGTCAAGAAAATAAGGTCTGATAATAATAGAATCTGTTCGTCAACTTTTGTAAGGAGTTCCAGGTATTGCGGACAGACTTCCGGTGCACCACAAAGATAGAAGGTTATTTTGGCTTCCCCTCAACCGGCAGTGGTCGTCGGGGGAGTTAGACACGTGTTGTAGGAAAACGTGAGGGTGACGAGGCAGGTGTTGGAGAGTGTTGACAGTGTTATGTTGTAGCTTCACTGTATACTGCTACTGGTGTCTGGTAGTGCGGCTCTGTCTGTCTGTCTGGCTTGTGTTTTGTCTGTATGTTTCTTGTCGCCTGTCTGTCTTTTTAGTGCTGTCTGAAACTGAGGGTGACCTGTCTCTTTTAAGCTGAGTTTGTCTATTTGTTTTTCTGTTTGTCTACCTGTCTGTCTGTCACCAGTGAACCTCTCTCTCTCTCTCTCTCTCTCTCTCTCTCTCTCTCTCTCTCTCTCTCTCTCTCTCTCTCTCTCTCTCTCTCTCTCTCTCTCTCTCTCTCTCTCTCTCTCTCTCCACAAAAGCTTATGCTATGGGGATCAATATCATAGCAGCTATCCCTATGTACACTCTACTGAGCTGTTAGAGTGCAGGTACTCACCCTAGACACTCAGCCGTGGCAGGGTACTCAGGAGGGGCCGTGTTGACACTCCTGCGTATAAATAAGCCTGAAGGGCCTCTTTGGCGAGTATATTATGTGAGTTTGTCAGCCCCCTGGAGTGTGTGTGTGTGTGTGTGTGTGTGTGTGTGTGTGTGTGTGTGTGTGTGTGTGTGTGTGTGTGTGTGGAGGGGGTGGAGAAATGGGACAAGGGAGAGGTGAAGGGGAATAGGAGGAACAGGAGAAGGGGGAAGGGAAGAAGGTGATATGAGTGAGGGAGGGGAGGTGAAAGGTGAGGATGAGGAGGAGGGAGGGAGAGGAGGAGGAAGAAGAGGGGAGATTAGGGAGGAGGGGGAAGAAATGAAGGAGGGGAGATAGATAGAGAAATGAATTTGTTTGTATGTTCGAGAGAGACAGAGAGAGAGAGAGAGCCAAATACCAGTGCATCAGAGGGGAAAAACTGAGGGGAATAAAGACGTGGGAGGGGAGAGTGCTGTGAGACTGGGGGATGACATAATCCATTTCCTCCCCACACCTCACCTCTCCCCTCTTTCTTACACCCCCCCCTCCGTTCCTTCTCTCTCGCTCATCCACTCTTCTTTCGCTCTTTTTTACTACCCTTCCTCACTGTCCCTCACCTCCCCTCACTTTTCCTTTCACTGCTCCCCTCACTCTTCTTGTCTCTCCTCCCCTCTTCTTGTCTCCCCTCCCCTTTTCCCATCACTCCCTCTTCTCCCCCTTTCTCCTCACGAATGAGAGTAAACCCACTCGCGAGTATTACGAGTGAGAGGGGAGAGAGCAGCGAGAGGGAGGGTGAGAGTGAGAGCAGCAGGAGGGAGGGTGAGAGTGAGAGCAGCAGGAGGGAGGGTGAGAGTGAGATCAGCAGGAGGGAGGGTGAGAGGAGAGCAGCAGGAGGGGAGGGGAGAGGAGAGCTGGCAGGAGGGGAGGGTGAGAGTGAGAGCAGCGGGAGGGGAGGGGTGAGAGTGGGAGAGCAGCAGGAGGGAGGGAGGAGGCAGCAGGAGGAGGGGTGGAGAGGAGAGCAGCAGGAGGAGGGGTGGGGAGAGGAGAGCAGCAGGAGGGAGGGTGAGTGAGAGCAGCGGGAGGGAGGAGGGAGGGGTGAGAGTGAGAGCAGCGGGAGGGAGGGAGGAGGGTGAGAGTGAGAGCAAGGGAGGGAGGAGGGAGGAGGAGGGTGACAGTGAGAGCAGCGAGAGTACAGCCTAGTTATAGCCAAGACTTTCTCTCTTTGATTTTTATCTCTCCATCTCTTTTTTAATTCTATTTATTCTCTCATAATGATGGGAGAGAATTATTCCTGGTGACCCATGCATGATGTGGTTGGTGTTGTGCCCTCAAAACAGATGCAAGTGTGGTGAAGTATTCTCTCTACACTCTGAGTAGACTCTTTTCAATTTGTCTCGTCAAGGGAACTAATGAAAGTATTTTTGACAACGATTTTATTATTTTTTTATAGCATAATCAAATGTTTACATGTTCTCTTTTTGCCTTTCTTTGGTGTTAGGTTTGGTGTTGTTAGTGTTTTGGTGTTATGTTTGGTGTTGTTAGTGTTTGGTGTTGCAGGTTTAAAAGGCTAGTGTTTTAAAGTAGTTGGTGTTGTTAGTGCTTGGTGTTATGTTTGGTGTTGTTAGTGTTTGGTGTTATGTCGGTGTTGTTAGTGCTTGGTGTTGAAATGGAAGTTGTTAGTGTTTGGTGTTATGTTTGGTGTTGTTAGTGTTTGGTGTTATGTTTGGTGTTGTTAGTGTTTGGTGTTATGTTTGGTGTTGTTAGTGTTTGGTGTTATGTTTGGTGTTGTTAGTGTTTGGTGTTATGTTTGGTGTTGTTAGTGTTTGGTGTTATGTTTGGTGTTGTTAGTGTTTGGTGTTATGTTTGGTGTTGTTAGTGTTTGGTGTTATGTTTGGTGTTGTTAGTGTTTGGTGTTATGTTTGGTGTTGTTAGTGTTTGGTGTTATGTTTGGTGTTGTTAGTGTTTGGTGTTATGTCGGTGTTGTTAGTGTTTGGTGTTGCGTTTGGTTTTATAGTTTGGTGTTATGTTTGGTTTTGTTAGTGTTTGGTGTTATGTTTGGTGTTGTTAGTGTTTGGTGTTAGGGTTTGGTGTTGTTAGTGTTTGGTGTTGTTAGTGTTTGGTGTTAAACAAAAGTTACGCTAATTTATGTAAGAATTTAAACGACAATGGAACTATTTTCGTTCGTATCTTGTTTGATTTGAGCTAAATACAACCAACCTGGTGTTTACGTGACGCTAATATCACTAATTAGGACAGGGGTAATTTTTTATATTTCATACCTTAGTTACCGTGTTAATAAAAAAACAAAAGACTGTCTAGGGGATGTACGGGTCAAGGCGTCTATACTTTCGTGGCGTTTATACTTTCGTGGCGTCTATACTGTAACACGCTGCTTAATTTTTCGTGTCTCAGTTTTAGAAGCGCATGTGTGTTCATGAGGATATTACCTGATTACTGATTAAAACCTTAGCAACATAAGTAAGTAAGGACCTCATTAATTAATTTTAGTCACAGTAATTAACATGGAATCACAAGGGTTAATGCTGACGTGATTATATGAATGTTTGTAAGTCGGGTGATACAGAGACGGCGGCTTAGTACTGTTAGTTGTGTTATATTACTTCTTTATGATTCTAAATGCACACACACACACACACACACACACACACACACACACACACACCAGTTTATGATGTACCCTGTGTAAACTACTGACAAAGTTACATTACTGTCAAAAAATTTCATGAATCATCCGTTGTGTTGTGGGTGCACTGTAGCCTGACCAACATGAGTATACACAAGATATACCACAAAAACGTTAAGATAAAAATATTCGTAAAGTTTTTTTACGTTGAAAGAGTTTTATTTTTGTACTCAAACGTATCAAGTGGAGGAACAAAATTCTGTCGTAAATATAAGGCGAGCAGTGGGGTGAGTATAGACGCTCTACCCAAACATCTCCCCGACAGTCTTTTGTTTTATTCTGCCATCACGTTAAGCCTCTCACATGATGTTTTATTATGGTAAGTGCATATAAGTTGTTACATTTCGATTGATTCTGTGGATATATTCATCAAATAAAAGAATAAGTGCAGTTATTAATTCATCTGCTTACTGGAATGTTAAATGAAGAGGGCGGGGGGTGGTAGGGGGGCGTGTTCGGGGGGTGGTAGGGTATTGGTTGTCAATACAGGCTACTGGCGGCTGAGGCTGTTTGCCACTTCAGGGCGCTTACTGCCTCACCCATCTCTCCCTCTCTCCCCTCACGTTCTCACCCCCAATGCTTCTGAAGGAGGTAAAAGACTAGAGGTGTGTGTGTGTTGGAAGGGAGAATATGTTGGTTGGGAAA
>NW_024732440.1:5358220-5398220 GCF_018991925.1 Homarus americanus | reverse complement strand
TCCTTCTCCTTCACGCCTCCCCATCCATCAACTCTTCCACCCACTCTCTTCACCTCAGTCCTTCCTCTCCACCCACTCTTCCCTTCTCCACTCCTCCCTTCCCTGCCTGCTCCCCTTTAATAAATAAATGGACAAATCTGTGCTGTGTCTCCGGCTGGTAACACAGGGTATATGCTCCCCTCTTGTGGGGGTGGAGGGGGAAGGGACAAGGGGAAGGAAGGAGGAGGGAGGAGGAGGAGGAGGGTGGGGCATTTAATGGGGGGAGGCAGGAAGAAGAGAGAGGAAGAGAGGAGGAAAGAGAACGAGTAGGGAGAACATAATACTGAGCAACATGGACCCCCCATAAGGCTCACTAATGATGAAATAATCGAGGTAAATATATCCCCAGTGGTGGTGGTGGTATTTATGTGTCCCTCTTTAACTAATGGTTTATTAAGTCAGGTGCTGGGGAGAGGAAGGAGGAGAGGAGGATGAAGGAGGGGGGAGTGGGGGGGTGATGAAGGAAAGGGGGAGTGGGGTGATGAAAGGAGGGGGGAGGGGAGAGAAGGAGGGGGGAGTGGGGGGGTGATGAAGGAGGGGGGAATGAAGATGAAGGGAAGGGGGGAATGGGGGTGATGAAGGAGGGGGAATGGGGTATGAATTGAATTGAATTGTAACAGTTTATTTAGCCAGAGTTACACAGATACAGAGGATAATAATAAATATTGTTAATACGGTGAGCCAGTTGAGAACCTGAGCTCTCTTTTGAGGCACCTGATATATACTATACATTTATCTCAAGGAAGTATTATGTAACATTTAGTATCATCTGGAATAGTACAATAGCATGGTGAATAAGAACTCTCATAATGTATACCACTACTCAATAGTTATTAATTTTATTTATTTATTATTTTTGTTTTATTATTATTATTTTTTAAATTTATATTATAAGTATTATACATAAGTTACAGTGGAATTGAAAAACATAAGTATAATGGGGGAGCAGTACAACAATGGCTGTACAGTAATAAGGTTGAACAAGAGGACAGAGCTGTCAGGATTATGTCTAGTTGGCAATTATGTTTATTGCAATGGTAATTACTTATCTATTTACATGATAATTTCCGATAAAACGGTTTTGATGGTACAATAAAAGCAGATACTGTAAATATTGTAGGTATTACAATTGTTGCACTTTGAATTAATAACAAACAATAATAATACGTACACTGCACGTCGTTCTAAGTTATACTGTGTATTTAAACTGTGGTCAGTGTTGTAGGTTAGGTTAAGTTCAGTGTACATAAACTTTAAGACTAATTTTGTGTCTCAAGTTGCTGGGGTTTGGAAGTGTTAGATCCCGAGAGAGAGAGAGAGAGAGAGAGAGAGAGAGAGAGAGAGAGAGAGAGGAGAGAGAGAGAGAGAGAGAGACTATAGCAGTGAATTATTATACCGTCTAATGAAAGGGAGTAAAGAGACAGACAGACACACAAAGTTATGGGCCTAAATTAATTGCATAAACCCCCCCACCTAGGAAGTAATGGTAGACCCTCCCTCTCTTTCTCCTCCTCCGGAAAAGGATTGTTAGGGGGGGCAATGACCGCTTTATCTAACTATAGCCATAGCCCCCACTACCATAGCTGTAAGTGAAGAACAGAGAGGAGTGTATACCATAACTGATAAACTTGAATTAAAACATAAAATTAAAAATAAAATTATAATCTTTTGAGAATATCTTAGATACTACACATAAGGCTAAATGAGGGGAGGGCAGAGAGGGAGGGAGAGGGCGAGAGGGAGAGGAGGGAGGGAGAGGGCAGAGGGGAGAGAGTAGAGAGGAGGAGGGAGAGGGGAGGGAGAGAGGGGAGAGGGCGTAGAGGGAGAGAGAAGAGGAAGGAGGGAGAAAGAGGGCGTAGAGGGAGAGGGCGTAGAGAGGGAGAGAGTAGAGAGGAGGGAGGGGGTTATCTACCTTGCTTAAACGTTAATAAATCGCACAACTAACACATCACTGGTAGCTATGTATACTCTGGACTATGTATTACTCATCTTGTATTCATTGTATTAGTATGTTTATGTTTACTTAATGTGGTTTGTTTTCGTCCTTCAGGTACGTTGGTGTATGCTGTGTGTAGGGGATTGGTGAGTGTATTAAAGTGTATATTTTAATTTGTGTATATTTTGGGGAGGGATACTCTGTGTGTGTGTGTGTCTGTGTGTATAAAATGTTTGTGTGTGTGTGTGGACATACTGGCAGTTACAGATGCACATAGAGACACAGGCTCACACACACACACACACACACACACACACACACACACACACACACACACACACACACACAGGTTGTTAAACCACCAATGTATGTAATAAGTCATTTATGTCCAATGTATATTTTCACCTTCGGGCTGCGAACTTTTAATAAACCGTCAATTATTATTATTATTTATTATTACACAACACACACACACACACACACACACACACACACACACACACACACACACACACACACACACTGGGACGTATGTAAAAACGTTTAATATCTCTACTTGTCTTCCTTACTGTACGTGTACGGCTTGTCTTCTTACTGTACGTGTACGGCCTTGTTTTCCTTACTGTACGTGTACGGTCTTGTCTTCCCTACTGTACGTGTACGGTCTTGTCTTCCTTACTGTACGTGTACGGCCTTGTCTTCCTTACTGTACGTGTACTCTTGTCTTCCTTACTGTACGTGTACGCCTTGTCTTCTTACTGTACGTGTACGGTCTTGTCTTCCTTACTGTACGTGTACGGTCTTGTCTTCCTTACTGTACGTGTACGGCCTTGTCTTCCTTACTGTACGTGTACGGCCTTGTCTTCCTTACTGTACGTGTACGGTCTTGTCTTTACCACGTACGGTCTTGTCTTCTTACTGTACGTACGGTCTTGTCTTCCTTACTGTACGTGTACGGTCTTGTCTTCCTACTGTACGTGTACGGCCTTGTCTTCCTTACTGTACGTGTACGGCCTGTCTTCCTTGCACGTACGGCCTGTCTTCCTTACTGTACGTACGGCCTTGTCTTCCTTACTGTACGTACGGTCTTGTCTTCCTTACTGTACGTGTACGGTCTTGTCTTCCTTACTGTACGTGTACGGCCTTGTCTTCCCTACTGTACGTGTACGGTCTTGTCTTCCTTACTGTACGTGTACGGCCTTGTCTTCCTTTACTACGTGTACGGCCTTGTCTTCCTTACTGTACGTGTACGGCCTTGTCTTCCTTACTGTACGTGTACGGCCTTGTCTTCCTTACTGTACGTGACGGTCTTGTCTTCTTACTGTACGTGTAGCTTCTTCCTCTTATATTATTGGTTTCTTTTGGCGTGGCTTGGTAGGTGAAGGTAAGTGGCTTAGTAGGTGAAGGTAAGTGGCTTGGTAGGTAAAGGTAAGTGGCCAGGTAGGTGAAGATAAGTGGCTTGTAGGTAAAGGTAAGTGGCCAGGTAGGTGAAGATAAGTGGCTGGTAGGTAAAGGTAAGTGGCTTGGTAGGTGAAGATAAGGTGGCCTGTAGGTAACTAAAACAAGAGAAAGTGACCAGATGCATGGTGGGTAGGTGCCAGGCAGTGACCAGACATGACAGGGTAAGTGCCAGGCAGTGACCAGACATGACAGGGGTAAGTGCCAGGCAGTGACCAGACATGACAGGGTAAGTGCCAGGCAGTGACCAGACATGACAGGGTAAGTGCCAGGCAGTGACCAGACATGACAGGGTAAGTGCCAGGCAGTAGGGTGGAGGTGCCGAGGCAGGTATGGATTGCTGTATCTCCACCTGGCCGTGTAGGCTCGTCCCGCACCTCGTCTTTAAACGCCAACACGCCCTACAACACACGCCTGCATGACCACACGCCCTACAACACACGCCTGCATAACCACACGCCCTACAACACACGCCTGCATGACCACAGCCCTACAACACACGCCTGCATAACCACGCCCTACAACACACGCCTGCATGACCACGCCCTACAACACGCCTGCATAACCACACGCCCTACAACACACGCCTGCAACCACACGCCCACAACACACGCCTGCATGACCACACGCCCTACAACACACGCCTGCATAACCACACGCCCTACAACACACGCCTGCATGACCACACGCCCTACAACACACGCCTGCATAACCACACGCCCTACAACACACGCCTGCATAACCACACGCCCCAACACACGCCTGCATGACCACACGCCCTACAACACACGCCTGCATAACCACACGCCCTACAACACACGCCTGCATAACCACGCCCTCAACACACGCCTGCGCCACGCCTCAACACACGCCTGCATCCACGCCGGGTGTACAACACACGCCTGCACCACACGCCTCAACACACGCCTGCATGACCACACGCCCTACAACACACGCCTGCATAACCACACACACTACACACACACGCCTGCATAACCACCACACGCCTGCATAACCACACGCCCTACAACACACGCTCGACCACCGCCCTACAACACACGCCTGCATAACCACACACCACACACACGCCTGCATAACCACACGCCTGCATAACCACACGCCTTACAACACACGCCTGCATGTGTGTGTGTGGTAAGGAAGTTTCACCATAAAAGAATTATCTGTACTGTGATTGTAGACCTGAATCTTCTCCCCTCGTTTGCCACCCCCACCCCCTTACCACCCCTACCACCCCACCACCCCCACCATCACCCATCCACCGCCACCACCACCACCCATCCACCGCCACCCCCACCACACCACCATCACCCCCACCACACCACCACCACCATTACCTGCCTCCCATCCTCACCCCCTACTGCGTCCCTTTACATCAGGATCGCCACCCATTATACCCAGGACCACCGCCGCCCAGGTCTCCCCCGCAACACAGTCTCACTCCAGGAGCGCCATCCACACCACCCTCGTGCCACCCAGGACCGCCACCTACCATCCATGAATGCCACCCACCGCCCAGGGCCGCCGTCCACCATCTAGGAGTGCCACCACACCATCCCGTGCCACCCATAACTGTCGGCCGCCATGTATGAAAGCGGCCAAGGTCCACCACCGTGGCCACTCCACCCCGTCCCTTATGGGGCCATAACCTCTTGTGGGACCTGATCCTGGGCGTGTGTGGACGCCACGAGGGGCGTGTGTTGACGCCACGAGGGGCGTGTGACGCCACGAGGGGCGTGTGTGACGTCATGCAGGGCGTGTGTTGACGCCAGGGCGTGTGTTAACCTGCAGGGCGTGTGTTGACCTGCAGGGCGTGTGTTGACCTGCAGGGCGTGTGTTGACCGCAGGGCGTGTGTTGACCTGCAGGGCGTGTGTTGACGCCATGCAGGGCGTGTGTTGACGCCATGCAGGGCGTGTGTGACCGCAGGGCGTGTGTTGACCGCAGGGCGTGTGTTGTCGGGGGGTGTGTGGCATATGGGGTGTTGGGGGTGGACGGGCGTGGACGCATGCGGGCGTACCGGCGTGTTCCCGGGCGTGTTGACCTGCGGCGTGTGTGACATGCAGGGCGTGTTGACGCCATGCAGGGCGTGTGTTGACGCCATGCAGGGCGTGTGTGACGCCATGCAGGGCGTGTGTTGACCTGCAGGGCGTGTGTTGTCGTTATGCAGGGCGTGTGTTGACGCTGGGTGTTGACGCTGGGCGTGTGTGGGGCGTGTGGGGGGTTGGGGGACGCATGGGGCGTGTGTTGACGCCATGCAGGGCGTGTGTTGACGCCATGCAGGGCGTGTGTTGACCTGCAGGGCGTGTGTTGTCGTTATGCAGGGCGTGTGTTGACGCCATGATGGGCGTGTGTTGACGCCATGCAGGGCGTGTGTTGACCTGCAGGCGTGTGTGGACGTCGCAGGGCGTGTGTTAACCTGCGGGCGTGTGTAACCTGCAGGCGTGTTGACTGCAGGGCGTGTGGACCGGGGTGTGTGACGCCATGGGGTTGTGTCATGCAGGGCGTGTGTTGACGCCATGCAGGGCGTGTGTTGACCTGCAGGGCGTGTGTGGGTTGGGGGTGTGGGGGGGGTGGTGTGGGTGGCAGGGCGTGTGTGACCGCAGGGCGTGTGTGCGTTTACCTGCAGGGCGTGTGTTAACCTGCAGGGCGTGTGTTGACCTGCAGGGCGTGTTGACGCCATGCAGGGCGTGTGTTGACGCCATGCAGGGCGTGTGTGACGCCATGCAGGGCGTGTGTTGACGCCATGCAGGGCGTGTGTGACCTGCAGGGCGTGTTGGTGATGGGGGTGTGTTGACTGCGGGCGTGTTGACCCAGCAGCGTGTTGACCTGCAGGGCGTGTGTTGTCGTTATGCAGGGCGTGTGTTGACGCCATGATGGGCGTGTTGACGCCATGCAGGGCGTGTGGTGATCAGGCGGTGTGGACGTCATGCAGGGCGTGTGTACCCGTGTTAACCTGCGGTGTGTGTGAGTGGGCGTGTGTGACCTGCAGGGCGTGTGTTGCGCTCCGTGTGTTGCCGAGTGTTGGCATGCAGGGCGTGTGTGTGCGGGCGTGTGACGCCATGCAGGGCGTGTGTGACCTGCAGGGCGTGTGTTGTTATGCAGGGCGTGTGTTGACGCCATGATGGGCGTGTGTGACGCCATGCAGGGCGTGTGTTAACCTGCAGGCGTGTGTTGACCTGCAGGGGCGTGTGTTGACCTGCAGGGCGTGTGTTGACCTGCAGGGGCGTGTGTGACCTGCAGGGCGTGTGTTGACGCCATGGTGGGCGTGTGTGACGCCATGCGGGCGTGTGTTGACGCCATGCAGGGCGTGTGTGTGACCTGCGGGCGTGTGTTGTCGTTGCAGGGCGCGTGTTGGCGCCATGATGGGCGTGTGTTGACGCCATGCAGGGCGTGTGGACCTGCGGGCGTGTGTGGACGTCATGCGGGCGTGTGTTCCTGCGGGCGTGTTACCTGCAGGCGTGTGTTGACCTGCAGGGCGTGTGTGCCTGCAGGGCGTGTGTTGACGCCATGCGGGCGTGTTGACGCCATGCAGGGCGTGTTGACGCCATGCAGGGCGTGTGTTGACGCCATGCAGGGCGTGTGTTGACTGCAGGGCGTGTGTTGTCGTTATGCAGGGCGTGTGTTGACGCCATGATGGGCGTGTGGCGTCAGTGGTGGGTGGTGTTGGTCGTGTTAATTGGTAATGTCCTCCATTGTAACATAGTGGGTGTAAGTGTGTGTGTGTCGTCCGTCGTGTGTGTCGTCCGTCGTGTGTCGTTCGTCGTGTGTCGTCCGTCGTGTGTCGTCCGTCGTGTGTGTGTGTGTCGTCCGTCGTGTGTGTCGTCCGTCGTGTGTGTGTCGTCCGTCGTGTGTGTCGTCCGTCGTGTGTGTCGTCCGTCGTGTGTGTGTCGTTCGTCGTGTGTGTCGTCCGTCGTGTGTGTGTCGTCCGTCGTGTGTCGTTCTTCGTCGTGTGTGTGTGTGTGACGTGTTAACATTGTACCGCTGCCGGAAATTTCTGGAGAGGACGAGCCTGAGTCACACCCTGCGCCCAGAGTTGACGACAATATTTATTCATTCTGTGTGAAGCCTCGCCTCTCGCCCTTAAGTCCCATCTTGTAATTATTGTACAACAGTATTGATGATTAACGAGAGGGGATCATTCATAGATGCGTTAGTGCGGGTCTGCGTCATACGTCAGTCAGCGTATATAATGTGACGTATATGTAAACAACAACAATAAGACGGACGTGGATCTGACTGACGGACGTGGATCTGACTGACGGACGTGGATCTGACTGACGGACGTGGATCTGACTGACGGACGTGGATCTGACTGACGGACGTGGATCTGACTGACGGACGTGGATCTGACTGACGGACGTGGATCTGACTGACGGACGTGGATCTGACCACCTTAGCCTCCAAATCAAACATTATTAAGTGTATGTCTATCCTACACAGTTGAAGACCCTGTACCTGTAATTATACCTGTACCTATAACTATCAGTACCTGTACCTTTAACTGTATCTGTACTTATACCTGTACCTGTGTTGATCTTGCATTGTTGATATAGAGGCCTGAGGCTGAGTTTTTTTATGGGAGACTTTGAACCTTGTTTGATGTCACGAGTGTTGAGACGTGTTGCATCATTTCGTACACACACACACACACACACACACACACACGTACGTTTACATCATGTGCGTATTGTATTGGTACTTCAGGACACACAAGGGGGTGTATCTCTCGGGACGATCAGCTGAGGCTTATCTCTCCTTTTTCTCCTCGTTAAGAGACGTTCAATCAGTGATGCGGAGTTGGAGGATCTCAGTGCCTGTCTGTCTGTCTGTCTGTCTCTGTCTGTCTGTCTTAGGGTGTCTCAAAATATCTCTTCAATTGTCTCACGTTGGTGGTAGTGACGACGATGGTGATGATGGTGGTGGTAACGAATGGTGTTGGTGGTGTTAGATGGTGATGTTTAATTATGGTGACGTTGATGATAATGATGATAATGGAGAAGATGATGATAGTGATAACAAATAATGATAATGACGATAATGTTGATAGCCAAGATCCAAGACAATGATAATGATGATGATGATGACGATGATGATGATGATGACAACAAAGGAGAAACTTGAAACAACTAGACGTCTTTCAAGTAGTTATTTGATCATCGTCTGGCCAATCATTCCCAGACAGCGCTGATGAGGGGGAGATGGAGGAGGGGTGAGGGTGGAGGGGAAGAGGTGGAGGTGGTAGAGGAGGGGTAGGGGTGGAGGAAAGATGAGGGGAAGATACTGGAGAGAGGAGATGAGGGTAGGGAGGGGAAGGGGTGGAATAGAGGTGAGGGGTACATAATAGAGGGAGGAGAGGAGGGTTGAGAAATAGAGGAAGGGATTGGAGTAGGGGGAAGAAGGTAGAGGAGGGGGAAGAGGTGAGGGTAGAGGGGCTAGAGAGTGGAGGGTGGAGTGTGCAGGAAGGGTGGAAGAAGATGGAGGGACGGAAGAAGGAAAAGAAGGAAGGAAGAAAGTGGAGGTGGTGGGGGTAGGGAGGTTGTTAGCTGTCATTAAAGTCAATAGACGTTCGGTGATTGCACGGCGATTACTTTGTTAGCTGGTATCGACTAGTGGCGCGGGGGTGTAGGAGGCGTGGGGATGGGGTAGTTGGCGTGGGGATAGTGTAGGAGGCGTGGGGATGGGGTGTTGGCGGGGGATAGTGTAGGAGGCGTGGGGATGGGGTAGAAGGCGTGGGGATGTAGAAGGCGTGGGGATGGGGTAGAAGGCGGATGGGGTAGGAGGCGTGGGGATGGGGTAGGAGGCGTGGGATGAGGTAGGAGGCGTGGGGATGGGATAGGAGGCGTGGGATGGGATAGGAGGCGGGATGGGGTAGGAGGCGTGGGGATGGGATAGGAGGCGTGGGATGGGGTAGGAGGCGGGGATGGGGAAGGAGGCGGGGATGGGGTAAAAGGCGTGGGGATTGTATACGAGGCGTGGGGATTGTATAGAAGGCGTGTGCATGGAAGGGGTTGGGCGTGGCTTTTTGGGTTACATTGATACAACATCTGCAATAAATTAAGTTTAAATGCTAGTAAATTGAGAGAGAGAGAGAGAGATTAACCCACAATTCTCGGGCCTTACATTTAACATGGTAAATTAATTAAAATACTCAACACAGCCCATTAAACCTCACTTACTCAGTCTCACACACACACACACACACACGTCACCACAGTTAGCTCCGAAAAGTAATTTCTCAAGACACAACTACTTAGAAAATCCAATTGCGTCTTAAGGGCAAGCATCACTCCCGCTCAAATTGCGTTTATGTAACCCGGGTTTATATAATCAGGAGAGGAGAGTTACGGGTTGTGCAGCAGTGATTGGAGAGGAATGGGTGTTTGTTTATTTGTTGTTGTTTGTGTTTTTTGCTCTCCTTATTGATTTGTTTATTTTTTTAAAGAGGATTTCTATACGGTATTGTTAACGATAATAGAAATATTATTAATAGTTTTTGTTAACGAGGGATTATTGCTATTGTTATTAGTGTTATTATTATTATTATTATTATTATTATTATTATTATTATTATTATTATTATTGTTATTATTATTTATCGGGTTTATTATTATTATTATTATTATTATTATTATTATTATTATTATTATTATTATTTATCGGGTTTATTATTATTATTTTTATTATTATTATTTATCGGGTTTATTATTATTATTATTATTATTATTTATTTTTTCATACATGTGTAATATCAAACCCTCGCACTTTTTAATAGTAAATTTTAACCCGATGACTATTAAGAAAAGATTTTAATTTGAATGTTAAAGTGGAAGCAATTCGTCTCAAAAATATAAGAAAGTGGATAATAATAATAATAACAATAGCGATAATAAACAATAACAACGGGGACAAGACACCGTCATATACCATGTTCAATTTGGTGGGTCATTCGGTGAGAGACGACAGGACAACCACTGGAGAGACTCGGAAATAAACCCCTAAAGAAATGAAGTCATCTTAAGGTGTGTGTGTGTGTGTGTGTGTCGCCTCTAACTGTGTCATGTGGGTAATTATGACCAGATGATCCTACCAGTTTTGCGGAATAAGGAAGCACAGAATAAAATAGGGAAGACATTTAAAGGTGATAAATGAAGGAGAGAGAAGAGAGCGGCGGTAAACAAGAGGAGGAAGGTGAAGGGGTGGGGAAACACTCCTATGTAAACCTGATTTAAGATATAGATAAATAAAGGAACAGCTTGTGGTGATATCGACTCAGGCCAAGAATAATAAGGTGATTAATTTTTGTTGTATTATTGTATTATTATTAGTTTATTGATTCACACACACACACACACACACACATACACACACACACACACACAGTTAACCTTCTTTGTTTTGATTCTCGTTCCCTCACCCCCCCACAATATTGGGTCTTCATTTTCCTCTTTACTGCGTCGTTCATTTTAACTGTTACTGAACACATCTGTTATTGCAATCACGAAGGAATGAATGACAGTGTGTGAATGATGGTTTTGTGTGTGTGTGTGTGTGTGTGTGTGTGTGTGTGTGTGTGTGTGTGTGTGTGTGTGTGTGTGTGCGCTGGAGAGTGAGGTTGCGGGAGCAATTGTCGCTCGTACCTGGGCCAAACTTTCGCTGGCCCCCACCTCAAGGCTATAAACGGCCTGAAGCAACAACCTCACATCCTTCACAGCAACATCACTGACAACACATCCTGGTGAGTGGGTGTGTGTGTGTGTGTGAGGCCAGCTGTGGCACTGCCAGTAACAGGGCCACAAGCAGTGCCAGTACCTGTAGTAACAACAATGCCAGTAGTAGCAGAGAGAGAGAGAGAGAGAGAGAGAGAGAGAGGGGGGGAGAGGGAGAGAGAGACGTCCCTCCCTCCCAAGTACTCACTGAGAAACGTGTCAAGGGTAAGTCGTTTGCATACATTGGCGGTGAGGTTTGAGAACGCGTGACAAGATTGTAAAGGAAAGCCTTAGAGAATGTTTCTAAGTCTTAGAAAAGAAATGTAAGCTTTCGAAAACGATTTACAGCCTTCGAAAATGATTTACAACCTTAAAAAACGAGCGAAAGCCTTAGAAATCGAGTGAAAACCAAATAGAAAACGCATGTAAGCCATACAAACGGGTAACAAAACTCAGATAACTCTCAGTAGCAGCAACAATAACAACAGAAGAAGCAGCGACAGCAGCCGTCATAGCCAGACGTGTGTATCCTCGTCCCCTTCACTAGTGCGTTTACAGGGGCTCGTCAGGTTTTGGTGTAGTGTGGCAGCCCTGTGTTTGTTTACATTCGACAGAAGGAAACTCGCAATAGTAAACATATTGTGGATATCGAAGTAAAACAATATTAAAACAAATTTCTCACTATAATGATTTGTGGAATGTTTGTTTGACGAGCCCCTGTAAATGCACTAGTGAAGGAGTTTAAGTTTTAGAAAGGGGCATTGGAGTCTACACTATATTTAGAGTACAGTACTTAAACCTATATTAGGGAATTTAAACCTATATAAGGGCATTTAAACTTACATTAAGGTTATTTAGACGTACATAAGGGGATTTATGCTTATATTAAAGGAATTTAAACTTATATAAAAGACAGGTCATATATATATTAAGAGCATTTGAACGCATGTTAATTAACGGAACTTAACCTTGTATTAAAAGCCACTAAACCTTATTAACTGCAGCTAAACTTGTGTTAATGAGGCGGTTGTGCGCTCAGATGAAAACAATAGTCATTAATTAACTTAGAACCAGACCAGATGAAGGTCATTATTCGTGGCTTTCAATTGGGAATAGTTTTAGTATTAACACATTTTAGCTAGTGATATATTGCACCACGGGGAGAGAGAGAGAGAGAGAGAGAGAGAGAGAGATATACATACTTAAACATACACACACACACGCACACACAGACTTGAAAGAGGACAGTGGAACAGGAAGTATAGGAGAGACTGTATAGGGTGTTGAGAAGGGCTGGGGCGGCCTAGACACCGCTTTTTACCCTCAGCGTCGCCAGCAGTCGTGGGTTGCCTGGCACCACCACGACCAGCTGTTGCCACCTGTCTACAGCGTCACTAGTGGCCGACAGCTGGTACACTGATGCATTCTTCTGGTGTGTCATCTGTCTGGCTGAAAAGGAGGGTGTAGGAGGAGTAAGAAGAGGAGGAGGGAGGAGAGTAGTAGTGGAGTGGATAGAGGGAAGGGAGGATGGAGATGAGAGGGAAGAGGGAGGATGAAAGGGGCTTGGAAGGTTAGGAGGAAGAGGTGAGGTAAAAATGGGAGGAGAGTAGGAGGTGGATTGACGAAGAGGACCAAATTGGAATTGGGATAATTGAGGGTAAACTTGGAACTAGAAGGGGGAGAAAAGTGGGATTAATTTAAAGAGAGAAAAGGAAACAGTGGGGATGGGATGGAGAAAAGGACTGATGATGAAACAGGAAGGAGAGAAGAGGAGGACAAGTGGGCGGAGTCGTGGCAGGGTTTGTGGGTTGACTTTTTTTCCCCCAACTCTCAGGTGGGGCAGGTCCTCACAGCGGGTCGTGTTTACTGGCTGGTGGGCGTGGCGGCGGTGGTGGCTTGTCCTGGCGGGTGGGGCTCTGGAAGCTTTGTGGGGGCAGCGGCGGGGGTGGGAGGTGAGCGAGATGGGGATCAAACGCTTTAGTTTTAGTTTAACAAATTTATTGACAAAGCTTGGAGTACAGTTTACTTATTCAGAGTAATTCAGTCAGGTCTTGACACTGAAGGTGGTATCACTTCTAACAGAGGTTCATGCACAAAGAAATACATCATATTCATTAGCAGTATATATAGGTCAGAGTCATGTGGGTGATGTCAGTGTTCACTTCCATGCAGGACAGTGGTTCATATACATTGGACGTCATATTCTAATTGAAGACTAATCAGTGGGCTAGCAAAGGATAAACAGCAAGAATGTCCTCAAGCACCCTGATTCAATGTAGTAATTACAAAGTTCATGATACAATAAGCCAGGTTGCCTGAATTATTTGATAGTGTCACATTCAATAATATAGTGTTCAAGTGTATGCTTTAAAGGTTTATCACAAAGTTTACATGCTGAGTGTTCCGTATGGGTACAGCGTTACTAACTTGCCACATGTGTCTGTATCTAGCCTAATTCTGGCCACGACTACATCATTGTCTAGTTCTGTCTATGCTGGCCATACCGGTACCTCTCGTTACAAAATGTGTCATATTTACTAATGCTACAACTGCCAGGTCTCTCTGCATTTCTCAGTTCTCGATCAGAGTTCATGATTCTGACTTGAATGTTTTTAATTACAGCATTGGACAGGCCAAGTCAAGGTCAACATTTTCTTTCATACATGCCTCATTGGCGAGTCTATCAGCACAGTCATGATACCTAATTCCAACATGGAACGGAATCCACACAATTCGATACGAGAGTTGTTCTCATTGGCAGTTGAAGAGATCTGAGCTGCGGAGTGGGGCGATGGGCGGGAGACGGCAGGCGGTGATTGGTTGGATGGCAGACGGGCGGGGCGGAGTGTTGTGTAATAGTGTCAGCTGACACCACAGAGTGCCACAACTGGGACAGCTAGTCATGGACCCATACAGCTGGGTTTATGTCTTTACAAGTAAAACTGTGTATGCGTTAGTCGCTCTCTACTCCCTTTTATGTAAGCTGGAAGATGGGGAGGGACATCACATTTTTGCGTCGCCACCAACTTAAAACGAAAAATGTCCAGCCCAAACACTGAACGTTTTAATATATATATATATATATATATATATTAATATATATATATATATATATATATATATATATATATATATATATATATATATATATATTATATATATATATATATATCCTCTTGGGAACTTATTGCCTTACTAACCAGTCGGTAAACTCTTTATTGAGCACAGCTGGCAGGTGCTGGTGAAGCACAGGCTCTTGTGTGTACCTGAACATATGCCGGTGTTGGTTTAGTTTGGAGGTAAAGGGAAAACACTTGGTGCTGTCACAACATTGTCTGGTACATCATTCCACAACTCGTACACCAAAGGAACCAGCTCTGTTATCGGTGCAGATAACGTTCGTCGTTTCTTTAGAAAGAGTTCTTATTGTTGTGGCTCATCCACAAACTTGTATTATCTTCAACGTTATAAATTGTTCACATATTTGAAGGATTAATAGTATAGAGTGAACTCATTAAAATGATTGTTGATAAAATAGTTACTTGGTTTTATCAGCACATTGTTCGGTATTATTGTTGTTTAGGGATCATTTGATTATTATTTTTAAGGTTTCACAACTGTTAACTGTATCATGTAACATGAGATCCAGCGGACTATATATACAGTTCTAGGAAATACACTATAAATATTACCGTAAAGCAGGCTGCAGGGGCTGTCTATGGGACGGATGTTTACACATGGACAATAAAATAAGTGCTGTGATGAACACATTGGTTTACTGTGTTAGGTGTTCCCACATCTTTTTTTTTTCGGGAATTAGCCCACCAGGCACAGGTCACTGACCCACATCGGGGCCTGGGGGTGAAAATGTAATAGTAATAATAATAATAATAATATTTATAATAAAGATCCATAAAAAAAAAAAAAACATCAAAAGTGAGAAACAACATAAATGTTGTGTTGTCAATGGAAAGAGAAACAATTGAGCCCTGCAATTGTGTGTAAATGAGGCAGAAAGTCAGATCAGCAACCTGGAACTTGGTCACAATTTTTGTGATGCCATATGGCAGCAGGGTCTACCATTAGACAACACATTAAGCTTCCAATATCTTCCCAGGCGGTAGTACCTCCCTGTTTGGTAGCTGCCTACTACCTACTATCTGTTATTATGCTTTTGTAGTGAAAAGGTAGACCACCTCCCAGACCTAGGATGCTCCAGGATTCACGTGAACTGAACATTTATGAGAGGATGTACGAGTAACTATCTGACCAAACCCTCGACGCAAATATCGCAGGTGAAAGCGTATCGAAGTTACCATTAAACTCGATCATAACCAGATACTATTTCTCATCCCTTATTACATCCGCTACTGACACTCTACAACACCTGGCCCACGAACCCCAAGGGACTCCCCCAGTTACAGGAGACACCTCACAAACACCTTCCTCCAGCGGGGACCAAAACTCACTTTACTTGGTGGCACCGGAGTGGGATTTACTAGGAATTGGGTCAAGAGGTTGTCCAGATGTATTGTCCAGTGGAGAGGGGAGTTTGTGTCTTAAACCAACCCTCGTGAAGGGTCATTCAGCTGTATCCTTTGTGTGTGTGTGTGTGTGTGTGTGTGTGTGTGTCGTGGATGGGTAGGGAGAGAAGGGGTGGGATTGTGTGGGTTGGCAAAGGTGGGAACTGTATCTATGGAGGTTAGACTGAGGAACTACTTGATAGATGGAGTTAGCAGGTAGGTAGATAAAACAAGGAGTTAAATGGACAGATTGAGAAAGAATTAAGTAGTTAGACATACCTGGTTGTACTCACCTGAAGGCCAAAGGGGTTTATAATATACTGAGGCTTTACCATTGTCATGTTATTGATACTGTACCTTAACCTGTACCGATGTTTGTATTCTTTCATTTGCTGCGTCAGGTAGATCAATGAATGTCTTCCCTGATATATTGACTGGCAGAATGTTTCCCTCGTCAGCAATTTATTTTTTTATTTAATACATGTAATTACAGACACTGCCGGGGCGTGCGACCAACCTCACATTAACGCAGGTATAGGCAGTTCTTGTTCACTATTGTCAGAATTAAATGAGGTGGATAACAAGCGCTTACCGCCCCACTAACAACCTCTTTACCTGCTCTTTAAACACAAACGCCAACTCTCTCGTCCTGCTCTAAAAGTAAATACATTAATGACTGTAATCCTCATGAATATTAAAGAAGTGAAAAATACCTGGATTATTAGTGGAAGTTGGCGAAAACTTTTGGTGTGAAGGAAAAGGAAATAAACTAAGTATTTCAGGCTCATAATTTGGGAGTAAAACGTTGTTGTCATTTTTTCGTCTGTTTGGAAGTTGTTGATTAAGAGAACTTTGAAAGATTAATGGACTCGGGTTTTTCTTTTTAACGGGAAAGGGAAGAGTATTTTTTTTTAAGGTAACGTGGAAGTGGTTTTATAAATGTGTGTGTGTTATAATAGTGGGGGAATAACACAAAAGATAAATAAACTGCCACGAAGAACTATAAGAAAAAAGTGACCTTCACGAGGCATTAAAACAAAAGCCAAATCAACAATAGAAATAAAAATAGCGGGGAGTGTGAGAGAACGGTGAGCACATCCACTATAAATTTTCCCCTACTGCAAATTGGATCCACGAGTCCTGTCTTTTATACTGCTGCTGTGACGAGTTGCCAGCCATGGATATTGTCCGGCTAGTGTGACATTGTCCACAAGATTATTATTATTTGGCAGCATCTGGAGGTGAAGAGGAGAGGGAGAGGCAGAAACAGAGAGAAATTTTAAGGTTTATTTTTCGTGTTGGTTAGCGTTTTAATGCACAGTTTGTGGTGAATATTTAGCTGTGTTTAGCTGATCTGTGAACTCTATTGCATGCTGGGTGTCTGATCTAGCCTCTTGCGTGGTGATGCCCGGAGTAGTTTTTTTTTTCAGCAACAGTGAAATATTACCAGTTGAGTAATATTCGCCTCGTTAGAGCTTCACTGATCTATCTTTTGAGTGTTTCCTAATTTGCGGGATATTTTTGTTCGCATTTGGTTTAAGACAACCAATGACCACTTCTTGATCAGCCTCTTGATATAGTTTTCGCCTAAGAAATGAAACGTGTGAGACCAGAACGATATCTTTCCAGCACCAGGCCGCCTGCCAGACCTCACCAACCATAAATTATTATTATTATTATTATTATTTAATGTGTGTATGTTGAGAGGTTGGGTATGGGTTACAGATATCCTTCACAAGTACATTTCAGGTAAGTTAAAGTACATGTCAATGAAGCTGTTGGTGGAATGGTGCCACCTGACCCTCCTCCCTCACCCGCCTGACGTCCTGGGGGAAGGGTAGAAGGTTGGCAAGTGCCACCTCGACCCTCTTGGGAATAGGCAGGTGGTGAGAAATTCTCTATACCCTTCCTCATCTCACGTTATAGCCTGGGGGTGCCAGGATGGAGTGCCACCTGCCCTTCCTCATATCAGTTTACTACCTGGGGTAGGCGGGGGTGACAAACTGGGGTGATACCTACTCTCCCCCAGCTGCACTTAACTGGGGCAAGTTGGGGTACCAGATTAAGGTGTCACATGCCCTTTCTTGCCATACTTTACCTAGTTGGGAGTAACCACCTGCGCCTCCTCACCTCACTTTACGCCCTGAGGGAGTTGGGGATATCAAACTGAAGTGCCACAGTGAGAGTTATGGCACTATAGAGACTCCGATATATATATATATATATATATATATATATATATATATATATATATATATATATATATATATATATATATATAAAACCACTTCATGACCAACCAGTCTGCCAACCTGGTCTTGGCCTTCAACTGCACCTGCAGCCCAATAGCAGTGTATTTTACGGGCTCGGGATGTGTGTGTGTCTTACGTGCTCGGGATGTGTGTGTGTCCGTGCTCGGGATGTGTGTGTGTCTTACGTGCTCGGGATGTGTGTGTGTCTTACGGGCTCAGGATGTGTGTGTCTTACGTGCTCAGGATGTGTGTGTGTCTTACGTGCTCGGATGTGTGTGTGTCTTACGGGCTCAGGATGTGTGTGTGTCTTACGTGCTCGGGATGTGTGTGTGTCTTACGTGCTCAGGATGTGTGTGTGTCTTACGGGCTCAGGATGTGTGTGTGTCTTACGTGCTCGGGATGTGTGTGTGTCTTACAGGCTCAGGATGTGTGTGTGTCTTACGTGCTCGGGATTGTGTGTGTCTTACGTGCTCAGGATGTGTGTGTGTCTTACGTGCTCAGGATGTGTGTGTGTCTTACGTGCTCAGGATGTGTGTGTGTCTTACGTGCTCAGGATGTGTGTGTGTCTTACGTGCTCGGGATGTGTGTGTGTCTTACGGGCTCAGGATGTGTGTCTTACGTGCTCGGATGTGTGTGTCTTACGTGCTCGGGATGTGTGTGTGTCTTACGGGCTCGGATGTGTGTGTGTCTTGGGCTCAGGATGTGTGTGTGTCTTACGGGCTCGGGATGTGTGTGTGTCTTACGTGCTCGGGATGTGTGTGTGTCTTATGTCTCGGGATGTGTGTGTGTCTTGGGCTCGGATGTGTGTGTGTCTTACGTGCTCGGATGTGTGTGTGTCTCGGTGTGTTTGTCTTACGGGCTCGGGATGTGTGTGTGTGTTTTCTGGAATACAAATTCTTTTGTTTTTGGCTGAGACGAAGTTTTTTCTTGAAAGTTATTTTTATTTTGATGTGAACGGTGATTTATCTGTATTTTTTTGTTAGTGTGATTTTTTATGTTGTTTTTGCTGAGGACTACACTGTTATTTTGGGATTATTTTTATGGTATACGTACCGTGTGTGTGTGTTTAATGATAATATAATAGGATTTTAGTGGTAATTTATATATATATTTTTTTCCTAAAGTGAATATTTTCTAGGATGTTTTTGTTTTAGTGATGTAATTATACTTTGTCTTAATAATGCACGATTCATTATACCTTCATATAATTATACTTCACCACCTAATGTTATACTTAATAATTATAGTTATAGCGTTTATCTTTTAAATGTTGGAATGTGGTGTTCGACGGTTCCCTGGCCTCCACACACACACACACACATTTTACTGCGTGAGGTTCCTTCGAGTGAGTAGTTTAATGGGTAGGTTGTTTGTTGGTGTTAACGAGGAGGGTTGGTAGTTGACGAAGAACAGGCTTGGAGGGGAGAGTAGAATAGTCGTGATTGTTGTGTGTGTGTGTGAGAGAGAGGGGAGAGAGAGACTCAGTAACAAAAATAGCGGAAAAGACAGAGGCAAATAGACAAACACAGACATATTCACATGCAGAAAGGCAGAGAGAAGAATGAGAGATGAACAAAGAGATGGATACAGAGAGAGAGAGAGGGGGGCACCTTGTTCTAATGTTTTATTACGTTAAATTGACGTAGTACCAACAGGGGTGGAGGAACTTGCCCTGACAACAGTTCTGACAACATCTGACAAGTTATCTCACTTCACCCGCAATACGCACTGACAACTTCCCCGTCAGAACCAGCAATGATTGGAGGGAAGTTATGATCTGACAACACTGACAACATCTGTGATATGTTCCCCCATAACTCTTCTGACACCACTACCAACACCCCTAACACTACCTCTGATATCATTTATGACATAAATCTCCCACGACACCTCTGACAACACTGCTATACCTCTGCCAACACTCGATAACTGGAGCACCTCTGACACAGCCACTTCAGAAAACCAGCACACACACACACACACACACACGTGAGGCCCCTCATAACACCATCTGTGAGGGAACTACTACACCACGTGAGGTCCCTCCTAACACCATCTGGGAGGGTTCACTACGTTTGCTGTTCAACACCTACATTAATCTGTATGTTCACTATTTTCCTTCACCTTTCTCTAATGAAGCTTTTGTTAAACCACCAATGTATGTAATAAGTCATTTATGCCCAATGTATATTTTCAGCCTTCGAGGAGCTTAAGAACTTCAATAAACCGTTAATTATTATTATTATTATTATTTTCACACACACACACACACACTACAAGTACCACATGCTTACTTACAGCACCACTACCACTTAACCCACCATCACCACCACTATCATCATCACTTCACTATCGCCACCACTACCATCACAACCACCACCACTACCATCATCACTACCACCACCGCACCACAATTCACGCCTTAACCCTCCATTTATCACGTGAATTTTCTCCCGTTTGACCCATTCATTACCGTTATCAGCGGTTCTCTGCTCCACGACGAATGGCCAGCCAGAATACGTAGGCACCAACACCCATTACTGCAAGAATCACCTCAGGCACTTGCTAAATATCCGGTCTTAAACATGTATTAATTTTACCTGTGTTAAGAATTTTTTAAAGATTGTAATAGAAAAAAACCCAGTATTTTATATATATTTTTTTGATTATCGTAAAATAGATGCAGTGATGTTATTAGATATTAGTCAAAGGGTTAAGTCATCATGATCAAAGGGTTAAGTCATCATGATCAAAGGGTTAAGTCATCGTGATCAAAGGGTTAAGTCATCATGATCAAAGGGTTAAGTCATCATGATCAAAGGCCCTCTCTGAACCACCTATATGTGTTGCCAATCGTTCCAACAGGTACTGAGACCAACACACGTAACAATACACTCACTCAAAAATATGTATCTTTACCATTTTGTGTGAGACAATGTGACACAACGGACGAAGGATGTTGACAACCCTACCGAGACAAGAGGAGTCGCTGAGTTCATTTTGGAATTCATCGACCCTCCCCTCTACCTCACGTATTGTATACATGTTAAATTTAAAACCCTTTGAAGACGATAATTTAACCCTTTGGCTACATTGATTTATCCCTTTAACGATGCTTTAACCCTTTGACGGCTATTATTTAACCCTTCAGGACTCAAAGGGTTAAGGCTTAATGGTAGACATATGTTACATTCACTCACTAAATGGTAAAAATATACAAATTGTACCCAGAATCAGTGGACAATTATAACGTCATATCTATAGTACACATAATAAAGACATGTACTGTATTTATTGTGATGCTGAACGTCATAACCTAAAAATAATTCACTCACCAACAGTTACCACCATTTACCTCACCAACAGTCACCACCATTTACCTCACCAACAGTCACCACCATTTACCTCACCAACAGTTACCACCATTTACCTCACCAACAGTCACCACCAATCAGACATGGCCAAGATTAGCCAATCCTACTCACTCAGACTTTAGCTACGACTCTCGGTATGCAGTCAATCACTCCTCGACTACAGATCTTGAGAAACGTAGAACTAGATCATAACTCTTCACAGACACTTACGTTAATTATTTCCCTTACTTGAGGAGGTGAGTCTGGTGTGTGTGTGTGTGTGTGTGTGTGTGTGTAGTGTGTTGTGTGTGTGTGTGTGTGTGTGTGTGTGTGTGTGTGTGTGTGTGTGTGTGTGTGTGTGTTTCAATTTGACGACGCCATTTTAGTCGATGTATCTGTGCTAGGAAGTATTTCAGAATCCAGCCCTGAACCGTGGATCACCACTAGGGCCCTGAACCATGGATAACACAGGGCCCTGAACCATGGATCACCACCAGGGCCTGGTGAACCATAGATCGCCATAGGGCCCTGAACCATGGATCACCACCAGGGTCCTGAGTGAACCATGGATCACAGGCCCTGAACCATGGATCACCCAGGGCCCTCTGCTACACACACCACCAACCCTAATTTGTCAGGCGCTATAAATCTTGGCTCCACTTTTACGCTCAACCCTCACTGGTACCTGACCCGTGACACACTCTCTCTCTCTCTCTCTCTCTCTCTCTCTCTCTCTCTCTCCTGCTCACTCTTCCTTCTTTATATCTATTTTATTTTTCTGCTTCTTGTCTTTTGTTTCTTCTTCTTCTTCTTCTTTTTCTTCTTCTTGTTCTTGTTCTTCTTGTTGTTGTTCTTCTTGTTCTTCTTCTTGTTCTTCTTCTTCTTCTTCTTCTTTGAAAAAGGGTAAAGACTCGAGGTGTTAGGGATGTGTGATTAGAAATAAGAGAATAATGGTTGAATAGTAAGGGGAAACTGAAGAGAGAAGAAGGTAATGGAACGAAGAGAAAGAAAGAATTGAATGACACGGTAGGGGAGGGGAAACTAGTGTTACATCCTACTGATCACAACAATACTAAAACAGTCGTAGATTTCTCATGTCCATTTTACTCTTACATGGAGACGTATGACCAAATCAACATGGATGAAAAATGTATCTGAGACTCTACCTAAACTGGATATGAATGATTCTTGGGGGAGGGTAGAGGTCTGTTTATACTAGGAGGTGGGTGTTGTTGTGTGTGTTTGAGGATGACAGAAAAAAAATATTATATAACACATAAATAACTCCATCTATCGTACACACAAGAAACATAAGAACATCAGAAGTAGTACAGATATCAACCATAGTTACTGAGATTACATAAGTTACCCCATGTTCCCAGCTGTCAATTTGATTTTTGTCAACTCTTCCCTCGTTTCCAGGGTTTTAACGATATCTCACTGCCCTTATTTCTTGATGATGCTTAGCGATTTCGTTCTATCTGTGGACGTTCATATCGCTAACTTTATCTCAGTATATTACGCTAATTCCTTTACATGATGTGAGCGTGTGTCTTTTTCGTTATTTATGGCTCAACTGTTTCAGGCGATAGTGAATCTATATCGTTTATACATTTATCGCTCGGTGTGTCTCAGCAGCGCTTTCGTTCATTGATTTTTTATATCATCGCTTAATTTGACTTCTGATTATCGTTCAATGGTGGATCTCCTTATCGCCTGGCGCCCTTGACTGTTGTGGCTGGCGTAGTGGTCTTCATTCATTACTTGACCTACGTCTCGCTGCCCCTCAGAATCATCGCCTGGCGTAACCAAGGTCCGGGTACCTCGCATCATGGGCAGTATATATTTACACGGTGGGTAAACAAATTAAAGAAGGAGGCGGGTGAGTTGTTGTTGAGGTCCACTGTTTACCTCTTTAACGCGTCTAGGTGGCCATCTCTCTCCCCCTCCGTCCCTCTCTCGTCTCTCCCTCCTCCCTCATCGATACCTTTACCCGTAGCCTGTAAATTGTAAACTGCACAGAGGAGGAAGAGGAGTGGAAGAATAAGGAGGAGGAGGATTGGAAGAAGGGCGAAGAGGAGGAAGAGTGGAAGAAGAAGAAGGAGGAGGAGTGGAAGAGAGAAGAAGAAGGAGGAGGAGGTGGAAAAGGAAGGAGGAGGAGGAGTGGAAGGAAGGAGGAGGAGGAGTAGAGGAAAGGGGAGGAGGAGGAGGAGGAGGGTGGAAAAGAAGAAGAGAGATGGAGTGGAAGAGGAAGGAGGAGGAGGAGTGGAAGAGGAAGAAGGAGGAGGAAGATGAAGAAGGAAGGAGGAATGAAAGAAGGAGAAGGAGGACTCGAACAACAATGCTTATTAGACCGGATTTCGTTTTAGTTAAAGATGGTTGTCAAGCGGGGCCACTTAGTACTACTGTACTGTGTGGCTGGCCAGGCATCCTTAGTGCGAGTCTCTCTGATCATTTCTGCCTAAGTTTGTACCGAGTGGGGGGACTTCCTTCACTAAAAGCCACTCCTAAGTTAAGGTAAACAGCGGCGCTTGGATTCTCTCTCCCGTCTCCCTTATTTGATACTCTGGAGAAAAACAACAACAACAACAACTACATCATCAACAACTACAACAACAACAAAAACAACATCAGCCACAACAACAACACCACCACCAACAACAAAAACAACATCAGGATGTCGTCAATGTAGAGTATAAGCCTTCAAGGTGTGTACAACTCTTAAAGTCAGGTTATTAGGTACAGTCCCAGTGTTATTTCGACGCCATCTTGACTTTATCGTCTTGGAGGTGTGGTATACATAGTGATTTTCGTTCCGGTTCCTAATTATCTCCACAGGTACTACTAGGTAAAGTCTCAAGGTAATTTTAAAGACATATGTATGTCCTCCTTCCGCCCCCTCTCCTACCCCCGGCCTTCTTGTGAGTCGTTTTTTGTAAATAATAATAAATAATAATTAACGGTTTATTAAGAGCCGGAAGGCTGAAAATATACAGTTATAATGGAAATGGGTCTCTTGATTTACAAATAATATACAAGTAACATAAGTGATACAAATATGATATATAATAACTAGATGGGGAAGCTCAAACTACAGGGCATTTCAACATAGTGACAGTGCAAAAGTAAGATTGACTTGGGTGAATACACTGGTTGATTACAAGTTATTGATAATTTTAAAATGGTTTGGGACTGGGCTGTTCTTCTAGCGATCAGTTCGTGCTCGTATGGGCTGGATGCGGTTGTGGTGTCGAACAGCAATTCTCAGGCGAGGATCTCAGGTGGTAGTGAGCCAGTGTCGAGGATGGTTCAAGCTTCTCTACAAAATTTGCAGATGAGGTCGTGGTGATGGTCAGTGAGAGTGAGTCAGTGTGTTGAGCGCTTCTTGATATGTGGAGTAGGAAGGGGAGAATAATCTTGCATGCCCTCTTTGCACTTTCTAGGTGTTTACGTTGTGTGGCATTTAGGGAGGAAGACCAGGTGGGAGGCATAGGTGAGCTTGAAGTATGAATGTGTGTGTGTGTGTGTGTGTGTGTGTGTGTGTTTGTGTTCATCCTGGCATCTTGTTAGGGTTGAGTTTGTGAGTTATGGATTATTGTACTATTAGGGGTCAGGGCCAAGAGAGAGAGAGAGAGAGAGTGTCATTTTCAAGCGCATCGGCAGCTGATTAGACAAATTAATGCAATCCTTCACTCATTAGTTTCCCCGGTGAGATGCGGACTGACAGACACACTCAGAAAAGCGACACATTTCAAAACCTATTTAGAGTTGATGAGACAAATGGAGTCAACCGTGCGCTCTTTAGGGTTATATCTCTCTCTCTCTCTCTCTCTCTCTCTGATTCTTAAATATTCACATAATAAAATATTCCTCGTAATTAAACACACAAGACAGTACCAAATTAATTCCTGAACTTACGACACAATATTAAAATCACAGTGAGGTATACGATGAGACATTAGGTACGTTTACTTAAGACCAGGAAGGGAAGGGAAGGAAGGAGGAGGGAAGGAAGGAAAGAGGGAGGGAGGGAGGGAGGAAGGAAGGTGGGAGAAAGGGGAGGTGTGAGTGGGTGAAAGGAGAGTGGAGGTAGAAAATAAGTGATGAAATATGTAAGTTGATTTTGATTCTGGTGCACACACACACACACACACCACCACACACACACACACACACACACACACACACACACACACACACACACACACACCTGTGATGGTGAGGTCCTGTGTATTGACCATGGTGGAGGATGTAGGGAGAGGGAGGAGGAGGATAGAAGTGGAGGATGTAGGAAGGGAGAAGGAGGAGAGGAGGATGTAGGAAGGAGGGGAGAAGTGGAGGATGTAGGAAGGGGAAGGAGGGGGAGGAGGATGTAGGAAGGGGAGGAGGGAGGAGTGGAGGATGTGGAAGGGGAGAAGGAGGAGAGGAGGATGTAGGAAGGGAGGAGGGGAAGTGGAGGATGTAGGAAGGGGAGGAGGGGAAAGTGGAGGATGTGGGAAGAAAGAAAGTTTGAAAAGGGTAAATGGGAAAAATGGATGAAAGTAGAGGAAAAAAGAGAAAAGATGGTAGTAATCAGAAAATACCGATAAAGACAAAACAATAGGAGGAAGTGGATAAAGATCATAGAAATTTAGATGTTGACAGAAATAAAACCATCAAAAATAAAGAATAAAAAATAAACAACAAGAAGTGAATTAAAAAGGGAAAATAAGGAAAATAGAAAGGAGGGAGGAACAGGAGGTGATCGTTAAAAAAGAAGGAAGTGAAAAATGAAGAAATGAAAAGTCAGGTAGAAGTGAGGGAGGGAGGAGAGAGAGTCATGTATGTTGTGCCCGGGTGCCGCCTCATCCTCCCTCTCTGGCACGAGTGTCTGGCTGGAGAGGAAGGGAGGAAAGTTTAGCTGAGAGGGAGGGAGGTTTAATAGGCAGAGGGAGGGAGGGAGGAGGAATGTCCAGTATTCAGGAGGTAGGAGGGGTGTCCGGTGTGAAGGAGGAGGGAGGGCGGGGAGGATAGCAGGGAAAGGTCTAGTTCTGCGCGGGCGGGAGGGAGGAGGGTGCCGAGAGGTCGTCATGGCAACCACCTCCTGGACAGGGAAGAGTGGCGAGCATGGATGAGGAGGGGTGGGGTGGCAGTTTTCGTTGGGGCCCCATTCATCGTCAAGGCGCGGGAACATGACGCTTCCTTCCTCTCCTTCTTCCTCCCTTATCTTGCTTTGCTGCATTCTCTTTCACTACCCCTTCTCCTCCTTTCTCCTTCCTTCCTTACATCTTATCCTCCTGCACTTCCACCTCCTTCTTCTTCACCTTTATCTGGTGTGTCCTTCATCTCTCCTCCTCCTGTATTGTTCTTCTTCCTCTACTTTATTCTTACCTTCTCTTTCTCTTCTCTTACTCTTAACCTAACCTAACCTCTTGAGCACGATCTTTTACCTAACCTAACCTAACCTAACTCATCCCATGTGATTGTATTGGCTGTATGTCGTCGTAATTATTCACAAGTAATAATAGAGGTTCAGTGAGGCTTCATGCAGGGACCAAAATGTGTGTTGTTGTGTGTCAGAAAATCTCTCTCTCTCTCTCTCTCTCTCTCTCTCTCTCTCTCTCTCTCTCTCTCTCTCTCTCTCTCTCTCTCTCTCTCTTTTTTTTTTTCTCAATCTAGTAGGGTATACACAGGCTCCTGGGTAAATTAGGGTCTATCATCCTCTTTTATTGCCGGGAAATATACACAATCAGTCAGATCAGGAAAGACAGACCTTGAAGCTTAGTTGTGTTCATTCCCGTTTCCGGTCAGGTGAGGTAGGTCTGTGTTGTGTTCCGTCGTCTACAGTGTTCCGCCGTCCATATTGTTCCGTCGTCTACAGTGTTCCGTCGTCTACAGTGTTCCGCCCTCCATAGTGTTCCGTCGTCCATAGTGTTCCGTCGTCACAGTGTTCCGCCGTCCATAGTGTTCCGTCGTCCACGGTGTTCCGTCATCCACAGTGTTCCGCCGTCCACAGTGTTCCGTCGTCCACATGTTCATCGTCTACAGTGTTCCGCCGTCCATAGTGTTCCGTCGTCTACAGTGTTCCGCCGTCCATAGTGTTCCGTCGTCCACAGTGTTCCGTCGTCCACAGTGTTCCGTCGTCCACAGTGTTCCGTCGTCCACAGTGTTCCGTCGTCCACAGTGTTCCGTCGTCCACAGTGTTCCGTCGTCCACAGTGTTCCGTCGTCCACAGTGTTCCGTCGTCCACAGTGTTCCGTTTTTATGATCTGATTTTATAATGATGTGTATTGTAGACAAGAACCTCAAAGATAAACAGCGTTGTTAATGTTTGATATATAATCTTTTTGTTTACGCTGCTGACATTATTAATTGATATATTTTTAAGGTAAATCTATTGGTAGCGGTTATGTCAATACACTCATATACGCATATATACACACGTACACACATACATACACACACAGTTGTTTGTATTGTAATTCCCAGGTATTGTGAACTTTGTATTGTCATTCATACATGTTTACACATACATACATACATACATACACACACACACATACATACATACATACATACACATAAAAACGTTTTAAACATACAAATGGTGTTTTATAGTTTTGTAAATATTGACATCAGAGAGTGTGTAATAATAATAATAATAATAATAATAATAATAATTGACGGTTTATTTAAAAAGTTCTGCAGCCCGAAGGCTGAAAATATACATTGGGCATAAATGACTTATTACATACATTGGTGGTTTAACAAAAGCCTTCATTAGAGAAAGGTAAAGGAACATACAGTGAACAAACAGATTAATGTTTACAGTGGACGTCACGTAGATTATGTGCGCTGAGGTGTTGAACAGAAAACACGTAGTGTAGTAACTCCCTCATGGTGTTGAGCCTGACGTGGTGTAGTAATTCCATCACAGATGGTGTTATGGGGACCTGACGTGGTTAGTATTCCATCACAGATGGTGTTTGAGGGACCTGATGGTGTAGTAATTCCTCACAGATGGTGTTATAAGGACCTGACGTGGTGTAGTAATTCCATCACAGATGGTGTTATGAGGACCTGACGTGGTGTTGTAATTCCATCACAGATGGTGTTATGAGGGCTGAGTGGTGTAGTAATTATCACAGATGGTTATGAGGGACCTGACGTGGTGTAATAATTCCATCACAGATGGTGTTATGAGGGACCTGACGTGGTGTAGTAATTCCATCACAGATGGTGTTATAAGGGACCTGACGTGGTGTAGTAATTCCATCACAGATGGTGTTATGAGGACCTGACGTGGTGTAGTAATTCCATCACAGATGGTGGTGAGAGAGGGGGGGGAGAGAGAGAGAGAGAGCCTCGTCATGCTGGTCACGTGTCTTTTTTATAACCTGTAGCGTCGAACTGACCACCCGAGCTGTGGCCTTTACACACACACACACAGGATGAAGGGGGGTAGGGAAGGACGTCATAAAAAGCGTACTCTTACTTTTTAATTATAACTTGGCGTCAAACTTCATCTTCAACACGGCCGGATTATTGGTCCTCAAGGTGTTCAGTAAACGAGACCTTCCCAGTAATGGTCTCTAGGTCCTGGACAGCTCTCTTCTTCTTTAATAGTGTAGGTTTCTGTTGTTTTAGAGCGCTTGTATTCCCCTTAACTCCTCTCTCCTCAACCTTCCCCCCTAACCTCCCCTCCCTCCTTTCCTTCCCTCTCCCATCCCCTCCTCTACCCTCCCCTTTTTTGTAGAAAGGAGGGGTGAAAAGAAAAAGTATGGATGGAGGAAGGAAGTTATTGTTCGGAAATTAAAGAAATTTAGGAGGAGGTTAGAGAGGGCGGGCTGACTGCCTTGCTACAGGTTAGCTAAGTTAATAGTGTGTTAAGGTGTTTTGAGGGCCTTGTTTTATATTCTGCTGACCCTACTGGCGGATGCTGGTCTAGGGAGGTTGTCTATTGCCTGGCCGTATAGATCAGGGGTGGTAATGGATCCCTCTCCTCCCATCCTCTCCTCCCATCGCCTCTCCTCCCATGTTATTCTTAGCTACATAATATATAGCCTCTTGTATATATGACCTCTGACCCTGTGTTAAATCTCAAGATAAGGCATAAAATGTCTCCCTCTTACTAAGCCTTCCTCCTTAACAAAATCTCATTCTAGTTATGTCTCTCAGAAGGTGGGTTTTTTTTACCCAAGATTTCATTATGATATGTTAAAAGAAAATGAATAAGGAATAGCGTCCCATCCCTCCACCCCCTCCACCAACAACCCCCTCCATTAACCCATCACCCTCCACCTCTCCCCCAAAAAAAAAAAAAAAAAATAAAAATAGTTGTTTTCTTTTTGTTTCGTCCCTTCAATAATTAAGCTAAAAACTAAAATGTGTCTCATCATACGTTTGGCAGCTCCGTGACTCACTAGTTCTCGACGCTGCCACCAGGTATAGGTAAACAATGGCTGGCGGGCATCTGCTCATCTCCTCCAATAAGGCCAAGTATTTTCTTTCCTGTATTGGGGAAAAATTGATTATTGCCTTTAGGAAATAGGAACAACTTATCTTGTTATTATTCGTGTGTGTGTGTGTGTGTGTGTGTGTTTTTTTGCTTGCTTTTTTGCTTGTTTGCTTTGTGTGTTAACTTGTTTGAGTTTGTGCATGTACAGTATGTATTGTATATATTTACTAGAAAGAAGAAAAAGAAGGAAAAAAGACAAGAAGAATAACAATAAAAGTCAGTGCTACTTTTTATACGACAGTCATGAGAGAGAGAGAGATACAACTAAAAATTTCACTCCTCTTTTTCCAGCGGCGGGTTGAGCCAGGGACCGCTGGGTTGCTAGCTCAGGGCTGTATAAATAAACCACTATGGCACCATGTTAACTGTGGCACCAAGGGGGGCACTGGGACACGGATCAAGGTGGCACTAGCGGCGTGAAATACTGACCGTGGCACTGGTGGGAAGGAGTACTGACCGTGGCACCAGTGGGGAGGAAGTACTGACCGTGGCACTGATGGAAAGGAAGTACTGACCGTGGCATTGATGTAGGGAGAAGTACTGACCGTGGCACTGGTGGGGAGGGTACTGACCGTGGCACCAGTGGGAAGGAATACTGACCGTGGCACTGTTGGAAGGAAGTACTGACCGTGGCATTGATGTAAAGGAGAAGTGCTGACCGTGGCAGAAGGGAGGAAGTACTGACCGTGGCACGGTGGTAGATGGAGGCACTGGATCTCACCGGGGATAAAGAGAATTACTGACCGTAACCGTGGGGGTGACGTAGCCGGGGTGACGTGCCGTGGAGGTGACCGTAGCAGTGGAGGGTGACGTAGCGTGGGGTGACCAGTAGCAGTGGAGGTGAAGGTGGAGGTGACCGTGGCCGTGGAGGGTGACCGTAGCCGTGGGGGTGACCGTGGCGTGGTGTGAGTAGGTGGTGGTGACCGTGGCCCTGGGGGAGTGACCGTAGCGTGGTGGTGACGAGCACTGGAGGTGACGTAGCCGTGGATGGTGACCGTAGCAGTGGAGGGTGACCGTAGCCGTGGGGGTGACCGTAGCCGTGGGGTGACCGTAGCCGTGGGGGTGACGTAGCAGTGGAGGGTGACCGTAGCCGTGGAGGGTGACCGTAGCCGTGGGGGTGACCGTAGCCGTGGGGGGGCATATGACTAAGGGTCCAAGAGGAGATAAGGAGAATTACGTGTGACCACATGTGAGGGTGAGGAGGGTCGTGTGTGTGTGTGTTAAAAGATTATGAAGGTGTGGTAGAATTGGGTGGTGGTAGGGTGATGATGTTTGATAGGTGGAAGCATTGTGGAAAGGTGGCAAAATGGTGGTAGGATGTCGTAAAGGCCGAGGAAAGACCCTCATAATATTTCCAGGTTTAGCAACAGATTTCAACTCAAGGTATCCGCCGGAAATTTGACCGTCTTTATATGTTATGTGTCATGTTTCCGGGTTGTGTGTGTGTGTGTGTGTGTGTTCTTGTTCTTCAGGCCACCAGGAAAACCTTATTACCGACATGACCTGAGTGACAGCCGTCCTTCCCTAAATAGTATTGGTGGGATGGGAAGACCTTATGAGACAATAATAATAATAATAATAAATAAATAATAATAATAATAAATACAGCAACAGCAAGACACACACACACTGTAATATATATATATATATATATATATATATATATATATATATATATATATATATATATATATATATATATATATATATATATATCTCGTGGGGTGGAAGAGGAGGGAATGGACGCTACTGTTCGTTCGTGCGTCAGTAAGAAGTTGTTAGGGCAAAGGTGTTGATGAGAGAGAGTAGAGACGATATAATAGACGTGATAAACTTTTTTCTTCTCGTCTATTTTCTCCTCTTCCTTTAACTTCCTTCTCCTTTTCATTTCTCGCGTTCATTTTCTTGTATTATTCTTCTTCTTCTTCTTCTTCTTCTTCTTCCCTCCTGATTCAAATCCTCTTCCTCCTGTTTTATCTCTCATTCCATCTCCTACTCTCTCATTTTCTTTTTCTCCCTCTTCTTTCCCTCTCCTCTTCTTTTCTCTTTCCGTCTCCCTCTCTTCCATACGTTAACCAGCATGGAGGTGTTGTGATGGGGAGGAGGAAGGAGAGGAAGGAAGAACACAGAATAAGTGGGGAGAGAATGAGAGAGAGAGGGAAGGAAGAGGGAGGTGGGGGAAGGAAAAAGGAGGATGGGGGGAAAGGGGAGGATAGAGGGATGGAAAAAATGAAAGAGGTGGGATGAGAAGGGGATGAACGAGAGGAGGAGGAGGAGGAGAGGGAAGGAGGGAGGGTAGGGGAGGAGAGACAAATTCACTTCACTAAATATCTATTGATTTGCTGTGTATGTGTGTGTGTGTGTGTGTGTGTGTGTGTGTGTCTGTGTGTGTGTGTGTGTGTGTGTGTGTGTGTGTGTGTGTGTGTGTGTGTGTCGGATAATTAAGAATATAAACAAAATATGAACAGAACAATTGACCTCAAAACTCAATAGGAAATAAAACCAACTTTACTATGAGTTTATTGAATGGCCAGGTGTAGTGAATGGCCAGGTGTTGAGGTGTAGTGAATGGCCAGGTGTTGAGGTGTAGTGAATGGCAGGTGTGTAGTGTTGAGGTAGTGAATGGCAGGTGTTGGTGTAGTGAATGGCAGGTGTGTGTAGTGTTGAGGTGTAGTGAATGGCAGGTGTGTAGTGTTGAGGTGTAGTCAATGGCAGGTGTGTAGTGTTGAGGTGTAGTCAATGGTCAGGTGTGTAGTGTTGAGGTGTAGTCAATGGAATGTTTACTTAGTGGTTATTGGTCTGTTTACTGCCGTACTTGTGACGTGGAGACATCAACAACCAATCAGCTGTTGAGGAGTTGAAGGACCTCGTTATAGGGACGCTAAGATAGTGGTGAAGGTGATAATATTTTATTACTATTAATTATTATTGTTGTTATTGGTGTTGTTTTTGTTTTAACTTTGGTGTTGTTATTGTTGCTGTTATTGTTATTTTTGTTTTTATTATTATTGTTGTTTAATTTTCCCCTGGTAGGTAGCTCCCGATATCCGATTTAATCCGAGGATGGTGGCGTTATGTAGGAGGGATAAGCGGGTTAGTGGAGGGAGATGAGGGGGTGGGGGGGAAGGTGATGGAGAGACAAGGTCGATAGAAGAAGAAATGAAGAGGAAAAATAGAAGAAAGGAAGGAAAAGAGTTAGAGGTTATAGATGGAATGGAAGGAGAGAAGAAAGGAAAAGACGAAGAGATGGAAGAGGAGAAATGGGGCTTAGGTATAGAATGGAATAATAGAGGAGAAAGAGGAGAGGTGAAGGTTAAATGGAGATAGAGGGAGGGGAGTAAAGGGTAGAGATGGAACGGGAGAGGAGGAGGAGGAGGAAGGGATGAGAGGAGAGGGAGGTCCTGTGTAACCTTCTGGCATTTGATAAAGGAGATCTAACCATCCCGTCTACCTGCCTCTACCTGTCTGCCTGCTTCTACCTGTCTACGTCTACCTGTCTGTCTTTACCTGTCTGCCTCTACCTGTCTGCCTGCTTCTACCTGTCTATGTCTACCTGTCTGCGTACCTCTACCTGTCTGCCTGCTTCAACCATTCTACGTCTACCTGTCTCGTTCTACCTGTCTGTCTTTATCTGTCTGCCTGCCTCTACCTGTCTGCTTCTATCTGTCTGTCTTACCGTCTCTACCTGTCTCTTTGTATCTTTCCTATTCCATGTATTTTGATCTCATTTCTTGTTATGACACACACACACACACACACACACACACACACACACACACACACACAATTCAATAAACCGTTAATTGTTATTATTATTTTATTATTACACACCTCAGAGAATCACAGCACCACAGCACCTCCTAGCCACAGCATCACCACAGCACCCCCTAGCACAGCACCTAGCCACAGCATCACCACAGCACCCCCAGCCATAGCACCTACCTAGCCAGCACCACAGCAACCCCCAACCATAGCACCTCCCTAGTCACAGCATCACCACAGCACCCCAGCCATAGCATCACCACATCACCCCAGCCATCAGCACCCTAGCCATATATCACCACAGCACCCTAGCCACAGCACCTAGCCACAGCATCACCACAGCAACCCCTAGCCACAGCATCACCAAAGCAACCCCTAGCCATAGCACCTCCCTAGCCACAGCATCACACAGCAACCCCCTAGCCACAGCATCACCACACAACCCCCTGTAGCAAGCATCACCACAGCACCTCCTAGCTATAGCATCACCACAGCACCTCCTACACAAAGCATCACCACAGCACCTCCCACTGGACAAAATAGTGTCCTCCCCACTTCTCCCCCCACTCCTCCCCACTCTCCACCACCATAAAGGTGTGCATCGCCACAGCTTCGGAAATCAATGGTTTTCAAGACGGTGTTGTCACCTTCACCGCGCCCTGTAGCACTCACTTGTTCTTCTGCTACACCACTTAACGTACATATAACGAACACTTAACGTACATATAACGAACACTTAACGTACATATAACGAACACTTAACGTACATATAACGAACTTTTAACGTACCTATAACGAATGCATATACATTACCTGCTGCAATAATAAAGAACTTTCTGATGATTCACACACACACACACACACACACACACACACACACACACACACACACACACTTTATGAATTAGTGATTGAGTTCCTCCCGAAGTAGAGTTGTGAACTGAAGAGGACCTGATGGTGATTAGTATAGCAATGACTTACGAGTATGTTTATTATATTATCTGAAGAATTAATGGTTGAACAAAAACAGGGATATATGTGTCGTTGTAGCTAAGAAATTGAACAACCATTGGAGAAAAACAAGCGTGTATTTGTCGTTATAACTAAGGAAACTATTAACAAAACAAAGAATGTATTTGTCGTTGTAATTAAGAAACAAAATCTTGTAAAATAATAAAAAACACAGACATGTATTTATTGTAACTAAGAAAACATCATTAACAAAAACAGGAATGTATTTGTCGTTGTATAACCCAAATTTAGATTATTTAACAAAAACAATTATAGGTATGTCTTTGTGTAATTAAAAAACGAAAGTAATATTCAGGCAGCACTTTTTAACAATTATTTAACAAAACCCGGATCTAATTTTCATTCTAACTAAAAAAAACAATAATCTAACAAGAAATAATTATATTAATCTCTATAATTCAGAATATTAGATAATTATAACAGGGACGGTGATAATTCTAGTGTAGATCTATAATGAAAACGTGGATAAGATAAATCACACAGGGAAAAGGGAAACACTGATGCTCCATTGTTTCCCTTTTCCCTGTGTGAATTATCAAAATATAATATCTATAACTTAAAAAAAATAATAATTAAAATATAAGACAGATTTGTATAAACAGTGAGTCAAGTTGTGTTGTGTTGTGTTGTGCTGTGGTGTTGTGTTGTGGTCAGTGTGTTGTGATGGTCGTGTGTTGTGTTGTGGTGGTCAGTGTGTTGTGATGGTCAGTGTGTTGTGTGGTGATCATTGTGTTGGTGGTGTTGTGTGTGGGTGGTCAGTATGTTGTGATGTGTTGTGATGCGTGTGTGTTGTGTTGTGGTGGTGTGTTGTGTTGTGTTGTGGTGGTCAGTGTGTTGTGATGGTCAGTGTGTTGTGTGGTGATCATTGTGTTGGTTGGTTGTGGTGGTCAGTATGTTGTGATGTGTTGTGATGGTCAGTGTGTTGTGTTGTGTTGTGGTGGGCAGTGTGTTGGGTTGTGTGGTCAGTGTGTTGTGATGGTCAGTGTGTTGTGATGGTCAGTGTGTGTGGTGATCATTGTGTTGGGTGGTGTTGTGTTGTGGTGGTCAGTATGTTGTGATGTTGTATGGTCAGTGTGTTGTGTTGTGTTGTGGTGGTCAGTGCGTTGTGTTGTGGTGGTCAGTGTGTTGTGATGGTCAGTGTGTTGTGTGGTGATCATTGTGTTGGGTGGTGTTGTGTTGTGGTGGTCAGTATGTTGTGATGTGTTGTGATGGTCAGTGTGTTGTGTTGTGTTGTGGTGGCAGTGTGTTGTGTTGTGTGTGGTGGTCAGTGTTGTGATGGTCAGTGTGTTTGTGTGGTGATCATTGTGTTGGGTGGTGTTGTGTTGTGGTGGTCAGTATGATGTGTTGTGATGGTCAGTGTGTGTGTTGGGTGGGTCAGTGTGTTGTGTTGTGTTGGTCAGTGTGGTGTGGTAGTTAGTGTGTTGTGTGGTGGTCATTGTGTTGGGTGGTGTTGTGGTAGTTAGTGTGTTGTGTTGTAGTGGTCAGTGTGTTGTGTTGTGTGGTGCTGTGTTGTGTTGTGATGGTAGCCTGATATGTGTTTTGCTGTGTGGTAGTTTGTGTTGCGTTGTGGTGGTTGTATGGTAGTGTTGGGTGTGTGGTGCTGTGCTGTTTTGTGTGGTGCTGTGTTGTGTTGTGTTGCGTGTTGTGGTGGTGCTGTATGGTAGTGTTGTGTGTGTTGTGTGTGCTGTGTTGTGTTGTGGTGGTGCTGTGTGAGGTGTTGATGTTATAAAAATTGGCTTATTTTTCGTGCACTAAAAACAATCCTGTGATTTTTTTTACCTTTTATAGTATATTATTATTATTATTATTATTATTATTATTATATATTATTATTGTGTATATGTAATATTTTGTATATAAGAGTTTATGTATGTATGTATGTATGTATAACTTAAATTAGCTAAGACTGAATCTTTTATGTTAAGTCTGAATATCCCTTCTCTCTCTCCTCTCCTATCCTCTCTTCTCTTCTCTTCTCTTCTCTTCTCTTCCTTCTTTTCCCCTTTACCTTCCTCATCTTCCCTTTACCTCTTCATCCTCCCCTAAGTAAGACTGAAAGTATTATTAGTTCTCCCAGCCTTGAGGTAGACTGATGGCCTGAGGGAGATGTTGTTTTGCGTTTCATTAGTAAGACTGTTCTACCCTCCCACTTCCTCAGTCTAGTCTTAACTAAGTCTGATTAATGTAATGACGTATCTCCTCCAGCGCAGAGAAAGACTGAGGGTGATATTCCTCCCCCAAAAGACTTAAGACTAAGACTGAAGACTGAATGTATATCAAGACGTATGAGTAAGACTGAGTGATTCATTCTCTCACTCACCTCCCTCCCACTCACCTCCTCCCACCACTCCCTCCCTCCACCACCTCCTCCCACTCACTCCCTCCTCACCTCCCTCCCACCACCTCCCACTCCCAAAAAATTTCTCTCTCATTTTTGTAATACCATTTGTGTTTTCTTGAGGCGCTGGAGGAGGGGAATCCAAGGATATTTGAGTTATGGTAATGCTAGTTTGAGATGGGAGGAGAAGGGAGGGATGGGAGAAATGGGAGGAGAGAGAGGAAGAGTAATGTGGAAGGAGATAGGAATGTTTGGGAAGGAGGAAGGAGTAATGGGAGGGGAAGGTTAATATTCAGTATAGTAAAGAGAAAGGGGAAGAGGGATAGGGGGAAAGAAAGGGAAAGAGAGGAGGAGAGAAGAAGTGAGAGAGAAGAGAAAAGGAGGGAGAGGGGTCAAAATTCAGTAACATTTATATTCAGGAAAAGAAAATGCAACTGGTCCTCCATGTGACGCGTCGGGGCAATAAGGTGACAAGCCACACTGCTGTCGTCAATATTACACCACTCTGTTATCGTTAAATTTAAGCCATGCTCATCGTTAATAACTCACCACTATTATACTATTTTGAATCTTCTTAACTCAAGACAAAAGACAAAGACAGAATCACTCAAAACTTTCAGGTTCATTAAAACATCAAAATTTTCACTATTTCAAATTGCCTTGTTGACGGTTTTTTTCCGTTAACGGTTCCAAAATTTATTTGAATTTTTTTGAAAAGCGGCGCGTAAAAGACTGGAAATTGCCAAACGACCTTTTTAAGAAATGAATTTTTGGTGTTCTCTTTGTAGTTGTTCTGTGGTGGGAGGAGAGGAGGTAGGGAGGAAGGGAGAGAAGATAGGGAGGAAGGGAGAGAAGATAGGTAGGTAGGGAGGGGGGTTAGGAAGGGGAGAGAGGAGCGTAGAAAAGGAGGGAAGGTAGGTAGGGAGGAAGGAAGGGTAGTTAGGGAGAGAGCATAACTAGGGAGGGAGACAAAGGGGAAAATAGAGAGGTAGGAAGGAAGACAAGATAGAGAGGAAGGGGAGAAGGCAGGCAGTGAAGGAAGGGAGCAGGAGGGAGACAAAGAAAGGGAGAAGGGAAACAAAGAAAGGAGGAAGGCAAGGTAGACAGGGAGAGGGGATGGCAAGGTATAGTAGGGAGAGAAGGAAGTAGGGAGAGAAGGGTAGGAGAGAAGTGAGAAGGAAGGATAAATTAATTGATGGAAAAGTTACTATAATAAACATTCCACTAAACATCTATTGACATTATTATTTTCACCTTAGATTAAACAACTGACGAAATGTTTAAAGATAAATTAAAAGCAAAACAAATTCGTAAAAAAAAAACATTTGTATTTATTTTAAGTTAATTTAGTTGAATATAATGTTTAAATGTTCTTATTAATATAATTTAAATCATCCATTAACATCAATGTTTTTTTTTTGTATCTTTACAGGTATGGTGTGGATGTTTACTTCTGTCCATAGTGGTGATGTTAGACAGACAGACACAGGGACAGACAGAACGCTACGGTAAGGACTATGATGTATGGTAATAATAACATAATTGTAATGGTTTGGTATTAAGTAATGGTAGTTATGGTAGTGGTAAAGTGAGTATATTATTATGGTAGGCTAAATTATTATTAAATTATTATTATTATTATTATTATTATTGTTATTATTATTATTTTTATATTATTATTATTATTATTATTATTGTTGGGAACCATTCTAGTTTTAATTACAGGACGATACAACAGCAAACACGAGGCGGGGAAAAGGGGAGGAAGGAAACAATTTTTCCCTAGCCGCTCACACTTAATACAGCTGACCTTGACGCCATCCTCACTAGAATATATTCATTCCCCCTAGGTTAAAAAGGTCAAGGTCAACTGGTCGAAATAATTAAAGCTGGGGACGAGTTCTAATTGGTTAGGTTAGGTTAGACTTAGCCGAATCCTCTCATTTATCCCAACCCTCAAACTTATCCGAACCCTAAGACTTACCCGGACCCTCAGACCTATCCGAATCTTCAGACTTATCCGAACCCTAAGACTTACCCGACCCTCAGACTTATCCGAACCCTCATACTTATCCGAACCCTCAGACCTATCCGAATCTTCAGACTTATCCGAACCTAAGACTTATCCGAACCTCAGACCTATCCGAACCCTCAGACTTTCCGAACCCTAAGACTTATCCAACCCTCAGACTTATCCGGACCTCAGAATCCGACCCTCAGACTTATCCACGACTTATCGACCTCAGACTTATCCGGACCGATCCGACCCTCAGACTTATCCGGACCCTCAGACTTATCCGAACCCTAAGACTTATCCGAACCCTCAGACTTATCCGAACCCTCAGACTTATCCGGACCCTCAGACTTATCCGGACCCTCAGACTTAAGTGTTTCCCGTGAAGGTATTTTAAAGCTGCCAACTTATTGTAAACTTACTGGAAATCGATATTCCTATAATGGGCGGAATGCATGTGGTGGTGGTGGTGGTGGTGGGGATGGTGGTAGTGGTGGTGGGGATGGTGGTAGTGGTAGTGGTGGTGGGGATGGTGGTAGTGGTGGTGGCAATGGCAGTAATGGTAGTAATTGTAATTGCAGTGTTGGTGGTGGTGGTGATGGTGGTAGTACTATTGATAATGATGGTAGTGGTGGTAGTGTTGGGGGAAATGGTGGTAATAGAAGTGTTTTTCTCTCTCTCTCTCTCTCTCTCTCTCTCTCTCTCTCTCTCTCTCTCTCTCTCTCTCTCTCTCTGCACACAACAACGCAAATATTTACCATCCCCCACGTCCGCCTCTCTACCTAACGCAATTGTCCGCACAGACTCTCAAGACAAGGAACAAAAATGGGGCTCTCTATGTTTTTACAAGTTGAAGTGGGAGCGCCTTAGAGAAGCAGGCCCCAGGCGACGGATAAAGAGGGCCCTGAGACTGTTAATCTGCTCGGGAGACTGTGTTTGTGTTTGTGTCGCCCGCCATTTTTGTGGTGGTTACTTGGACCCGTACCAAATTCCCACGTACAGTATATGTCTTCGGTTGTGAGATATCTAAGGTTGCTTTTGATATCTTCGGTGTTAGACGTCTAGGGAGAT
>NW_024732440.1:5340720-5353220 GCF_018991925.1 Homarus americanus | reverse complement strand
GTTGTTTATATTATGGTTTAGTTGTTTATTTAACAATTTACGATTTTTTAGTTTACACTGTGGTCAATGCTGGTGATTTCCTCTCGTCCAAATTGAAACATCTCTCGAGTGACCCCCCCCCCCCCACACACACACACACACGCTGGGCCGTAAAGGTAAATATACTCTGGCTGAGGATTCTCTTTCCAATATGTGCAGAATGTGTTGGTGAGGCCGAGGCTGGCCAGACGGCTGTGTTGTGTCACCCCGCCTCTGTGGTCACCGGAAACTTCCTTGCCCGTCGCAAACTTGAGCTCCCATCCCAGCCATTATACGTTCAGACTCAATAACCTTGGCTTGGGCTTCACTCTACCGTAAATATACACTTTGATTCTTTTTCCACATTTATCCTCAGTACCACATATATTAAAGGGTTGTATGGTAAAAAAAAAAGGAAGATTTACCGGAAGGAAGAAATAATTATTCCATTATTGGCGAGGGGAAAGAAGAGTATTGTGACGTGTGCAGGGAATCGGAGACGCGATCAGCTGGCGACAGTCTGGTTAGGTGACATTGGCGCCAAAATTGTTGACGTGCCTCAGTGTACGCGTGATGGTGCCAGGGGGGAGAGGGGGCTGCTGTTCTCATTTTCCTTTATAGTGACGATGACGGAAGAGATGTAGGTTTAAAAAACCCACTTAAAATATTTGCCGGAAAAAGCACTTACGACGAGATAAATCATTATATAAAGGTGCTCTCCCTCCTTGCCTGGTAATTTTCGTCTTTCACTGTTATCTCTCTCTCTCTCTCTCTCTCTCTCTCTCTCTCTCTCTCTCTAATGGTGGGAAGGATCAATACTTTGGGGAAATATTTATCAACACGCGAGGCAGAGGTGAGGCAGGAGAGGTAAGTGATTTAGGTGAGAGAAAATTAACACCAGGTGACGTTGGTCGAGTGAATGTGTACAGGCAGAGTGTGTAGTCATGCTTGGCTGTGTCGGAAATAATTGAGGAAGGAAAAGCACTAGTAAATCTGCCACACCTTAACCACATCACCACCACACCTTAACCACATCACCACCGCACCTTAACCACATCACCACCACACCTTAACCAAATCACCACACCTTAACCAAATCACCACAACTTAACCACATCACCACACCTTAACCACATCACCACACCTTTACCACATCACCACCACAATTCTGTATAGCCGTATAAGGGCAGCTGTAGTTTACATAACATGGTGTCTCCCCTTATTTCCCCTTTCTCTCCCCCCCTCCCTTCCCCCCCCCCCCCCCCCCTGACACACCCTCTTAAACCTGTTTTTTGCGACGTTTGAGTTAAAAGAGCAGGAACAAAAGGAAGGGTATGTACGGTGTGTGTGGCCATCCTGATCACCTGACACTGTGGCCATCCTGATCCCCTCGACACTGTGGCCATCCTGATCCCCTCGACACTGTGGCCATCCTGATCCCCTCGACACTGTGGCCATCCTGATCCCCTCGACACTGTGGCCATCCTGATCCCCTCGACTGTGTCCTGATCCTCGCCTGTGATCCTTGATCCTGTGTTGTTCGACACTGTGGCCATCCTGATCCTCTGACAATGTGGCATCCTGATCCCCTGACACTGTAGCCATCCTGATCCTCGACACTGGGCATCCTGATCCCCTGACACTGTGGCCATTCTGATCCTCGACACTGTGGCACCCTGATCCCCTGACACTGTGGCCATCCTGATCCCCTCGACACTGTGGCCATCCTGATCCCCTCGACACTGTGGCCATCCTGATCCCCTCGACACTGTGGCCATCCTGATCCCCTCGACACTGTGCCTTCCTGACCCTACCTGTGCATCCTGATCCTCTCACTGTACCTGATCCCGACACTGGGCCATCCTGACCTCTCTACACTGTGGCCACCCTGATCCCCTTGACACTGTGACATTGACCTACCTGTGGCCATCCTGATCTCTCTACTGGCCCTGATCCCCTCGACACTGTGGCCACCTTAATCTTTGATATCAGAGGGCCGACGACACCTCCAATTCCTGCGGTGATTGTCTTTGTCTGTCTGTCTGTCTGTCTGTCTGTCTGTCTGTCTGTCTGTGAGGTGAGTAGTGTGTCTTCTTAGGTTTTCGTGATTAGTGGTAGGGGTAATGGTTAGTAGAATGGTGTTAGTAGGTAATGGTTAGTGGTAAGGGCAGTTGTGATATGGTGGTGGTAATTCTAGCAGTAATTGTGGTAGAGATGGTGGTAGGAGTTGTGGTAGGAGTTGCAGTGATGATAGTAATGGTAGTAGTTGTGGTGTTAGTGATGGTGGTAGTGGGGGAGGTGATATCCGATACAATACATCTGTTTAGGTTTGACAAGTCCCAATAAATCAAGTGCCAGGTGATCCTAATTACCAGCAGTTAACCTCTTCAACACCAGATACACATTAGGATTGGTAGTGCTATTAGTGGTTAGTGAGGAGGCCTTGTTCACACACACACACACACACACACACCACACACACACACACACGCACACAACATTAAGTAGTATCAGGTACCGGAGGCCATCTTTAACTTGTGGTCCGCAAACTTTATCACCGTATATAAAAACAGTCTTTGTAGTGGTCCCTCTTCCTCCTCTCTCCTCCTCCTCCTGTCTCTCTCCTGTCTTCTTCCTCTTTCCTCTCTTCTTCCTGTCTTCCTTCTCCCATCCACCTCGTGTCTCCTCCTCTTCTCCCTTTCCCCTCCATCCTCATGTCTTCCATTCCTCCTTTCTTTCTCTTCTTCATCTTCCTCCTTCCCCTCTCCCTCCCCCCCATCCTCCCCCTCCTCCATCCTCCCCCTCCTCCTCCCTCCATCCTCCTCCTCCCATCAGCTGACCTCTCCTTGCTGTCGGTAACTAGAGTCAGTATTCTTATGTATTTGTTTGTTTGTTTTTGGCGAAATGGGAGGAATGGAAGACGAGAGTAAAGGGAAGAAAGAAAGAAGGGGAGAGATGGAAATAGAGGAAGATAGGAACAGAGAGAGAGAGAGAGAGAGAGAGAGAGAGAATACTCTATCATTGCTAATTACCGGTGACGTCAGTAAGCAGGTGAAGACCAGGTAAACGCCGAGTTAATTGGTAATCCAGGAGACTAATAGGGTACTTTAGCTTTGTAATACAAGTTGTCACCCAACACCCACCCCCACCCGACCCCTCTGTCCTTCTTCCACTAGCACTGTACCACTAACACCATCACCAACTTACCATCATCACCACCACCACCAAGATTCCTACCACTACCACCATCGCCACCAATTCCCACCACTACCACCACTCCTACCACTACCACCACCCTACCACTACCACCACTCCCATAACTACCACCACTCCACCACTACCACCACTCCTACCACTACCACCACTCCTACCACTACCACCGCCATCCTACCACTACCAATTACCCTACCACCACACCCTATCATTAACACCACCACCTACCACTACCACCACTCCTACCACCACCATCATTAACACTACCACCACTCCTACCACTACCACCACCACTACCACTACCATCATTAACACTACCACCACTCATACCACTACCACTACTACCACCACTACCATCGCCACCACCAAATCATGTAAAAGGGGGTTAACACCTCGACAAGAAAGAGTTAACATTGGCTATAAAAGAATAATTTATACAACGTGTGTAAGAATGTGTTGTATTGATCTTAACTAACCTGAGTTTGGTGATTAGGAAATATTATAATAATATTAATAATAATAATAATATAATAATAATAATAATAATAATAAAATGATAATAATAGTAATAATAGTAATCATGTTCCTATCCTTATCCCCATCATCATCTTCATCCCTAAGTAGGAAGGAGGAAAGAGATGCAGCCTCCACTAATGATATGCATCACGGTGACTGGAGGCGGCTCCACCTGGCTGCAGGGGCCGCGCTTCTCACAAGACGCTGCATTAACTTTTTCTCCTATCCAGAGATGCGAGAATGTAGGCTTAGTGACTCACATAAGTTACGACACAAAGATGGCCTGAGACTCTTCCCGTGACTAGATGTGTTGTCGTATACCCACAACTTAGCACCGAAAACAATGGCCTCGGGATTATTATGGAAATATATAACTGGCGAGTGTTTAAGACCACACGTCACTAGTTCACGTAACCAACGACACAAAGTAGACGGGAAAAACGGGGTCACAGTTACTCAAAGACTCTACCACCGTGACCAGATACGTGCTGTCATACTCGGACCATAAACAATAAAGTATTTCAGTTAAGTCAGTTTGAGAGTCAGGACCCAGGTTGTGGTATCACTGAGGCGGCCTTCTCCACCCAAGACCGAAACTCCATCAGTGTTTGTTGATTGAGGAGCTCACAGCCTCCCGCCTACCTGGTCTCACCTGGCCCCACCTGGCCCACCTCGCCCCACCTCGCCCCACCTGGCCCACCTTGTCCCACCTGCCCCCACCTTCGAAGGGGAATTAACATACCTTCAACTGTCTGGGAATTAACTCTACGTCACTGTCTCCGCACCTGTGTACGTTTCTTACCCTTCCACTGCACCTGTGTACGTTTCTTACCCTCCCACTACACCTGTGTACGTTTCTTACCCTCTCACTGCACCTGTGTACGTTTCTTACCCTCTCACTGCACCTGTGTACGTAAATCGTCAATAGTTAGGGGATGTGTGTTGGGTAAGTACTCCCTGTTGATCGAGTTAACACCTTTTATTCTTTTCAGGTAAAGATTAATGCCTGAAGCCGCTGGTCGCATGTGCAGCTCATGATTGGTCGGCAAGTATATGACGTCACGTAGCTTTTGTACCTCAAGTATGTGTGTGTGTGTGTGTGTGTGTGTGTGTGTGTGTGTGTGTGTGTGACGTCACGTACCTTTTGTATCTCTAGTGTGATCACGTAGCTTTGGAACCTTAACTGTGTAACGTCACGTAACTTTTGAACCCGCTATGAAATATGTGTTATTTTTATGTACCCTGAGAGGACCATCCCGAGTCACTGTAGCGAGGTGAGTTAAGGAAGTATTAATATATGTAAGTTGATTCGCTATTTGTTTACCTGTGTTACCTGTTATTATTATTATTATTATTATTATTATTATTATTATTATTATTATTGTTATTATATTATTGGTGTGTGTGTGTGTGTGTGTGTGTGTGTGTGTGTGTGTGTGTGTGTGTGTGTGTGTGTGTGTGTGTGTGCGCGCGGTGACCTTGCTGGGGTGAGGTCATCTGCTCCTGTGTCTTTGGTGGTCGTTACCAAGGGATACTGCCCGTGTCCCCCACCCCACTGTGTCACCTGCCCTTGCTCCTGTGTCACCCCCACCCCACTGTGTGCCCTGTCGTGTCACCCCCCACCCCACTGTGTCACCTGCCCTTGCTCCCGTGTCACCCTCCCACCCCACTGTGTCACCTGCCCTTGCTCCCGCCCCCCCCCACCCCACTGTGTCACCTGCCCTGCTCCGTGTCACCCCCCACCCCACTGTGTCACCTGCCCTTGCTCCCGTGTCACCCTCCCACCCCCACTGTGTCACCTGCCTTTGCTCCCGTGTCACACCTTCCGGTCCTGTGCCACACCCCCTTCCATGTGTCACATCCCCTCGTCAGGGCCACGTCACATCGCCCTCCCTCCTCGTGTTGTGTGGTCGCCTCACGTACTCATGTTTGCACACGGACATGCATACGTACATACACGGGGCCTGCGGTTATATGCGTAAGCTACCTGTGTATATATACATATTTATGTGTGTGTGTAAATATGTACACACACACACACAAACACACACACACACTACACCACGTGAACACCACACCACCCGGTGTCCCCATGACCGTGAGATCCTTCATATCAACACCCGAGGACGAGTTACTACACCACGTGAACACCACACCACCTGGTGTCTCCATGACCAGCCCGCCGGGCCATCAACTGTAAACTATAATAATTTGTTTGTTCAATCATTATTCCTTCTCCTTTCAGTAATGAAAGCTTTTGTTCAACGACCCAACCACCCCATCGTCTTTGTATGTAATAAGTAATTTTGTCCAATGTATATTCTCAACCTACGGGCTGCAGAACTTTTTCAATAAACCGTTTATTATTATTATTATTTGCACACACACACACACACACACACACACACACACACACACACACACACACACACACCCACACACACACACACACACACACACACACACACTACGTCCATGATGTTGTGTTAACCATTATAGCCACTGTCCTTATTTAAGGATATCACATAAAGATTAGGCGCCCCTGCTTATTTTACCTTTAGATACCTTAACCTAACCTAACCAAGCCTAAACTAATCTAACCTAACCTTAACCTAATCTAGCCTCCACGTATCGTTGAGGTGTTTAATCATCAGGTGAAAAAGCTGGAGGCCTAACTTCAGGTGATCCCCTCCTCCCCCTCCTCCCTCCTCCCCTCCTCCTCCTCCTCCTCCTCCTCCCCGGTGCTATCGCTCGTCCTGGTGAATGATAGTGTCTTCGCTGCTGTGGTGTAGCAGCTATTGTTCACCAGTTGAGCTGTGATTCGTCATTGGCAATTGGCGAGTGGTAGTTTGAATACATTAGTGGTGTGTGTGTGTGTGTGTGTGTGTGTGTGGTGTGTGTGTGTGTGTTTTGGGATGTATGTGTTTTGTGTATGTGTGTGTATTTTGTTTTTTGTGTGTATGGATATATATTTTTTATTTTGTATGTTTGCATAAATGTGTTTGTTACATGTTTGTGTACATGTGTGAGTGTACGTGTTTTTGTGTATGTATGTGTTTGTGTGTGGGCGTCATTGATCCATAAATATATATGCAAAGTAAGGTCAAGAGGGTGGTAGGGAAGGGAGGGAGGAGAGGTGAAGGGTGAGGCGTGAGGGAAGAGAGGTTAAGGGGGGAGAGGGGAGAGCTTAAGGGGTGGAGGGAGGAGATGTTAAGGGGGTTTATCTTGATTAAATATGCACTGAACCATCTGTCATTCACGACGATGTAGTAGGGGAAGTAACTAACCCTTCCCCTGTCTCATCTCGGTGGGGGCAGAGAGAAGAGGAAGAGGGAAGGAGTAAGGGAGAAATAGTTAACGGTAAAGGGATATAGGAGGGAGAGTGATTGATAATATAATAAAATATATAAAATTGTGTAATAAAAAATGAATAAAAGATAAACATTTACAATATAATTTTCGGCTCGTTTATACCAGCTCGGACAGGTGTTTGTGTGGGGGGTTCCTGCCATCTAGGTATGAAACCCTTTTATTGGACACAGTGTATATAAGAACCAGTGTAAAAATTCACACCGATGAGGGACCCGAATCAAAACATCTAAGAGCTCGGGTACATGTGAAATAAAATCTCCCGGTGCTTTGTAAACACTACACACGTGGTGAAGTGAGTCGGACATAAACAAAGTCGTCCTGTCTGAATTGAGTATCACGAGCTGAATTTTAAATGGCTGGGTTGGTTCGGTGGATGAGGGGGTTGTTGACACTCGTAAGTGGAGGACGAGTGGAACAGCTGTGGTGGTGCTAGTGGAGGCGGAGTGTGAGGAGGGAGGGAGGGGTTGGGTGTGAGAAGAAGGAGGACGGGGTGGTTGTGAGAGGAGGAAGGAGAGGGTGGGTGTGACTGAGGAAGGGAGAGGGTGGGTGTGACTGAGAGGGAAGGAAGGGCTAGAGGGAGAAAGTGAAAGTGAAAGATAAAAAGACGGATGGAAAGCAAAGAGAGTGAGAAAAAGGGGATAGAAGGCGCATTAGAGAGAGGGAAAGACAGACAGACAGACAGGCAAGTACAAGAGAGGATGGAGATAACAATATATTGAGGCCATTGGTCACTACCCGACCACCACTACAGTTGTGTCAACATTGCACTTATCTTCTGGGTCCTTGTGTGTGTGTGGTGGGGAAGGGTCATGACCTGTAGTCTGGTATGTGTTGCATGTTGAAGAGGTTTGCAAGGTCCTCCTGCCCGTTGGTGCCACGCCCTGAGGAGGAGGAGGAGGAGGGAGAGGAAGACCTTGAGGGGAGGAGGTAGAAGAAGGAGAATATAGTAAGAATAGAGAAGGAAGGGGAAGGAGGAGGGGATGAAAGATGAAGAAGAAGAAGGAGGAAGAGGAAGACGTTATGAGAGGAGGGAAGAGGGGATGGAAGTAGAATGGGAAGAAGGAAAGTGAGAGAAAGAAGAAGAAGAAGAAGGAAGAGGAGAAACAGCGGGATAAAATATATTCAATTGAGATGATGTAAACGTAGAGCATACGAAGTTTGGGAGATATAAGTAACCCCCCCACACACACACACACACACACACACACACACACATACACACACACATACACACATCAGATTTCTACAGACATTTCCATAGGGGTTAGCGATTAAAGTCTGTTAGAGATGAAATGGAAGGGAAGAGAAGGGAAGGTAAGTAGATTAGAGGAAGTGTGGGAAGGGAGGAAGTAGGAAGGAAGGAGGAAGGAAATAAGAAAAAAGTGATAAGGATTCAGCGGAAGGAGTGTAGTAGTCGTGCTTCCCTTAGTGAGTGACAGCTGCTGCAGTGGTGAGTGACGGTTGCTGAAGACCTGATTGAGTGACGGCTGCTGAAGGCCTGAGTGAGTGACGGCTGCTGAAGACCTGAGTGAGTGACGGCTGCTGCAGTGGTGGTGACGGCTGCTGAAGACCTGGTGAGTGACGGCTGCTGAAGACCTGCGTGAGTGACGGCTGCTGAAGACTTGAGTGAGTGACGGGGTGGGGGAAGAGGAGGTGGGTGGGGGGAGTAGGTGGTATTATTCCTTCCTTCCATCCATCCATCCTTCCATTAATCCTTCCTTCCTTCCTTCCTTCCTTCCTTCCTTCCTTCCATTCATCCTCAACTTCCTGGCATTGGGATTTACGACCAAGTGGTAAATAAACGAACGAATGTGAGAAGAAAAAGTAAAAATGTGAATAAGTTTGAGAAAGTCGAGAAGGGGATAATGGGGGTCTCTCTCGGGGTGAAGGAGTTGATGGAGTCAGGACGATAGAGTATCATGGGAAGAGACGACCTCAAGAGAATGGAATAAACGGATTTAAGACGAAGGTAGGAAGCACTGAAGCGTGATGGAGAGAGAGAGAGAGAGAGAGAGAGAAGAAGAAGAACAAATAACAGATCTCTTTATAATGCGTAGTTAATATTTCTGTCTTGCTCACACGACCATACCCTACCCCTCCTCCCCCTCCCCTCCCCCACTGTAACACGACCTCACATCTGCCACACCTCCCGAACCTCATCTTATCACATGTATGGAATTTCGAACACTCTTAATAAGGGATTGAACTCTATGTAAGTGTGTAGGTGTTTCTTATTGACTCTCTTGTACGTAACGAGACGAAGATGGTGGCTGTAATGGCGTCGAAATGGCCCTGAGACCTTAGGTGTCATTAGAGAGTGAGGAAGTGTATCTAGGTTTGGTATACGTGTGAGAGGATTGGGAGGGTGAGAGGAGGAAAGGAAGGAGAGGTCAGGAAGGAAGAGAGAATGGAATGAAAGGGAAAAACTAAGTGAGGAAAAGGATATTATATGGATGTGGGGAAGAGGGAAAGAATAGGGTGGGGAGGAAGGGATGGGATGGGATGGGATAAACGTGTGTGTGTGAGAGAGAGAGAGGTGGGGGAGGAGTGTCACACAGCCGTCACCGCCCCCACCATCCACTGTCACCAACCTTGACGAGAGCTTGTAAACTTAAGCTGGAGGGATCTCTCTCTCTCTCTCTCTCTCTCTCTCTCTCTCACACACACACACACACACACACACACAATGATTTGGGGAAGTATACTGAGAGAGAGAGAGAGATCTAGACTTTGTAAAATAATATTATCCAAAATGGCGTCTGTTGACAATTTAAAGCTCTTCCAGATTATTGCAAACACATGCAAATAGAGTTATGTTAAGCTTCCCTAAATCCATCAGTTTTATGACTAACAACAACATGACATTGGAAAAAATTATAATTAAAATAAACATATTTCCTGATCATTTGCAGCTAAGATAAACATACGAATCTATTAAGTATGCATTATATTTTATTTCTATTGGTTTGAAAATATAGTGGACGAGTGGAACAAGTTACCAAATATCATCATTAACTCGAATACGCTGGATAGCTTCAAACATAGGTTGGATGGATATATGAGCAAGAGGGGTTGGGTGTAAATGGGACTGCCCTGTATGGGCCAATAGGCCCGCTGCAGTTTCCTCCATTTTTATGTTCTTATGTTCTTATTCAGTAAACAATAGTGTTCCTCAGTGAGTCAGTAGCTTGTGGTGTTCCTCAGTTAGTCAGTAGTCAGTGTTGCTCCTCAGTGAGTCAGTAGCCAGTGGTGTTCCTCAGTCAATAGTCAGTGTTGCTCCTCAGTGAGTCAGTAGCTAGTGGTGTTCCTCAGTTAGTCAATAGTCAGTGTTGCTCCTCAGTGAGTCAGTAGCCAGTGGTGTTCCTCAGTTAGTCAATAGTCAGTGTTGCTCCTCAGTGAGTCAGTAGCTAGTGGTGTTCCTCAGTTAGTCAATAGTCAGTGTTGCTCCTCAGTGAGTCAGTAGCCAGTGGTGTTCCTCAGTATGTCAGTAGTCAGTGGTGTTCCTCAGTGAGTCAGTAGCTAGTGTTGTTCCTAAGTGAGTCAGTAGCCAGTGTTGTTCCTCAGTGAGTCAGTAGCCAATGGTGTTCCTCAGTTAGTCAATAGTCAGTGTTGTTCCTCAGTGAGTCAGTAGCTAGTGTTGTTCCTCAGTGAGTCAGTAGCCAGTGTTGTTCCTCAATGAGTCAGTAGCCAATGGTGTTCTTCAGTATGTCAGTAGTCAGTGGTGTTCCTCAGTGAGTCAGTAGCTAGTGTTGTTCCTCAGTGAGTCAGTAGCCAGTGTTGTTTCTCAGTGAGTCAGTAGCCAATGGTGTTCTTCAGTATGTCAGTAGTCAGTGGTTGTTCCTCAGTGAGTCAGTAGCTAGTGTTGTTCCTCAGTGAGTCAGTAGCCAGTGTTGTTCCTCAGTGAGTCAGTAGTGGTGTTCTTCAGTATGTCAGTAGTCAGTGGTGTTCCTCAGTGAGTCAGTAGTAGTGTTGTTCCTCAGTGAGTCAGTAGCCAGTGGTAGAGCAGCGGGTGGGCAGTAGTCGGGGGCTGGGGATATTTTTATACGCCTTTATGTCTGTCATTATTTAAAAGTATTAACAAAATTGACTCCTACTTGTGTGTGTGTGTGTGTGTGTGTGTGTGTGTGTGTGTGTGTGTGTGTGTGTGTGTGTGTTACTTCATCTCCTCCTTGTATTTTTTAATAATTTTATAATTTTTCATATTTTTTAATATTAATTTTTTACAGTTTTCATATTTTTAATTATAATATTTTCGCAGTTACTTTCCTCCTCCCCCGTTCCCTTCCTCCTCTCCCTCACCTTCTTATCTTCTCTTGCCTTCATCTTCCTCTCTCCCTCCTCCCTTCGCTTCCTCCACTTCCCTCCCTCCCCCTCTCCCCGTCTCCCCCTCTCCCCTCCTCCTCCCCCTCTCCCCTCTCCCCTCCCTCCCCCCCTCCCTCTCCCCTCCCCCCCTCTCCCTCCGTCCTCTCCCCTCCTCCTCCTTCCTCTCACCGTCCATTTAACAATACACGAATTTAAACATGGATGGTGACAGTCATGTGCAAGAGAATCCTAAACAAGGAATATAGTTATTGTGCTTCTGGCAACGTCCTCTCCCCTCCTGATAATGTCGTCTCCATTCATATCTATTATTATTATTATTATTATTATTATATATTATTATTATTATTATTATTATTGTTGTTTTATTATATTATTATTTCTCTCTCTCTCTCTCTCACACGCACGCAGACCTTCCTACTACCTCTTCCTTTAAACGCGACTCATAAACAGAAGATTCAACTCGGCTCATAAACGGTAAAGTCAACCCTACTCATAAACGGTAAAGTCAACGCTACTCATAAACAATACTCGTAGATTCAATGCTTCTCATGAAGGAAAGATTCAACGCTACTCACAAACGGAAGATTCAAAGCTACTCATAAACGGGAGATTCAACTCGACTCAAACAGGAAAAGTCAATGCTACTCCTAAGCGGAAACCCCAACGCTACTCATAAACGGAAGCTTCAACGCTACTCACAAACGGAAGATTCAAAGCGACTCATAAACGGGAGATTCAACGCTACTCACAAACGGAAGATTCAAGCGACTCTAAACGGAGTTCATCGACTCAAAGGAAAGACAACTCAGAAATAAACCAGCACAAGCTCCAACGCTACTCTAACGGAAGCTCAACGCTACTCATAAACAGAAGCTCCAACGCTACTCATAAACGGAAGCTCCAACGCTACTCATAAACGGAAGCTCCAACGCTACTCATAAACGGAAGCTCAACGCTACTCATAAACGGAAGATTCAACTCAACTCATAAACTCACAATACCTTTCTCTGAGCTGTCACCATTTGTTTCCCCTGGAGGCTTCGAACCCATTGTACCGG
>NW_024732440.1:5303220-5333220 GCF_018991925.1 Homarus americanus | reverse complement strand
GTGAGACACACTGTCGTAAGTGTGAGATACACCCGTCGTGCGTGAGATACACCTGTCGTGCGTGATACACTCTGAAACAGCGTGACACACCCGTCGTGCGTGATACACCTGTCGTGAGATACACTCGTCGCATGAGACACACTCGTTGTGCGTGAGACACACTCGTCGTGCGTGAGATACACCTGTCGTGCGGAGATACACCTGTCGTGCGTGAGATACACTCGTCGTGCGCGGATACACTCGTCGCGTGAGACACACACTCGTCGTGCGTGAGATACACTCGTCGTGCGTGAGACACACTCTGTCGTGCGAGACACACTCCGCCGTCGTGCGTGAGATACACTCGTCGTGCGTGAGACACACCTGTCGTGCGTGAGACACCTGTCGTGCGTGAGATACACTCGTCGCGTGAGATACACTCGTCGTGCATGAGATACACTCGTCGGGGCGTGAGACACAATCGTCGTGCGTGAGATACACCTGTCGCGTGAGACACACTCGTCGCGAGACACACCTCGTCGCGTGAGATACACCTGCTGCATGAGATACACTCGTCGTGCGCGAGGATACACCTTGTCGTGAGACACACCGTCGTGCGAGATACACTCGTCGTGATACACTCGTCGTGCATGAGATACACCTGTCGTACGTGAGATACACTTGTCGTACGTGAGATAATTTGTCGTACGATACACTTGTCGTGCGTGAGATATTAATTTGTCGTAATGTGACATTAATACCGAGTGAAGTGTTATATAGTGAACTTAACCTGCGTAAGGCCCAACACACACACACACACACACACACACACACGCACATACACTCTCTCTCTCAAGATGTGATGCTGAGAGAAAGGTTGAAGGGGGAGACAAGGGAAGGAGGGTCTGAGGGTGGAACAAGGGGGGGAAGGTAATGAGGGGATAGGAGGAACATGAGGGGAGGGTTAGATGTCGTCATAAGGGTAGGGGTGAGGGGGGGTGTGAGAGAAGAGGTATTATTGTGAGGGGAAATGAGGGGTGTTGAGGTGGGAAGGGGTCGGTATGGGGGAAGGAGGGTCGGTTTGAGGGGAGGAGGGGGCTTCGGTATGGAGGGATAAAGTAGAGGAAGAGGGGTGTTTATGATGGAAGGAGGGGAGGGGCTCTATTCATGGACGACCCCCCCCCCTCCCCTCGGTCGTCCAGGAATAACAGGCATAGGAACGTGACGGACAAAGGTGACGACGAATTGGTAACGAGACAGAGATAATTAGATAACCTAGAACACATAACAAGTCACAGAGAACGAAGGAGATGAACAAAGACGAACACAAAACAAAATATAATAATTGACCCCCCTCCCCCCTCATCATCAAGCGGTTTTTTACATAACCTGGAATAAAGGGGAAGATCTCAGGCCACGACCCAGCCCAGCCCAGCTCCAGCCCAGCAGCCCAGCCCCAGCCCAGCCCAGCCCAGCCTAGAGCCAGCCTGAGCCCAGCCCAGCCCAGCCTAGAGCCCAGCCCAGCCCAGCCCAGCCCAGCCCAGCCCAGCCCAGCCCAGCCCAACCCAGCTCAACCCAGCTCAGCTCAGCTCAGCCCCAAGACACCGTCGCCGCTACCTCCGTGATGCATAGTGTATTAATATACCCACACAAGCATCACCCGCTCATATGGTCGAAAATCATTTTCTGTTTCTTGTGAGTTATGACTCTTTTGGGATGTGAACTGGTGCAGGTGTTTGGCTCAGGTAGACGGGTTATGTATAGATATACCGTAAGTGTGTGTGAGTGTGTGTTATGATACAGTGGGGTGGAGACCCGACGTAGCCGTTCGTGAGAATCCGATTTAATATCCGTCTTTAATCGTTAAGTAGTGGTATTATTATTATTATTATTATTATTATTATCATTATTATTTTTATTATTATTATTAATATTATTACTTTTATTATTATTATTATTATTATTATTATTATTATTATTATTGTTGTTGTTGTTGTTGTTGTTGTTGTTATAGTCATCATCCTCTTCGTATCACCATCATCATCACATCACCATCATCATCGTCACCATCCTCATCATCATCATTCTCACCATCCTCATCACCATCCTCACCATCATCACATCACCATCATCATCGTCACCATCCTCATCACCATCGTCACCATCCTCATCACCATCCTCACCATCATCCTGTATGGCGTCGTGTCGTCTGGCTGACCCTGGCACCAGACCCTCGCGTGTGTGACTACCCGGGGGCTGCTGGAGTAAGGGGGGGAGGGGTCACATCGATTCCCGACGCGTCTCCCCCCCATCCCCCTAACCCCCCCCTCAACTTATAATCACGTGTGTAAGTGTGGGTGGATGTGGGTGGGGGGGAGTGGGGGGGCGTTACCGGTGTGTTTGTTAGTGATGGAAAGTGAATCAATTTTTTCCCTAGTGTGCAAAAATTGGCATGCAGTTTAATCCCCCTCCTCCCTCTCCTCTTCATGCCCCCTCCTCCCTCTCCTCTTCATGCCCCCTCTCCCCCGGTCCTCCACGCCTCTCTTTTCTTCCTCCTCCTCCTCCTCTTTCCTCTTCCTCTCCTCTTCCCTCACTGTAAATACATCAACCTCATACTAGCTGACCGTATGACGTCATAGTAGGCACCTCACCAAACATGACGTCATCGTTTGTTTACAGTATCTACCTACGCTGAGATGGACTTGACCTTCCTCTTAGGTAACTGTAGCGGCTTGTGTAAATTCCATCCCATTCTGCTTATACTGTACAGGTGAGGGGAGGTAGGGAGAGAGTGGAGAGGTTGTTTATCGATTTGCACCTGTAAGTACCTGGTTGGTTTTCAGGTTGATTGATAGGACTTATTGCTAGTGAAGCCCGTGTGTATTTTGGCATAATGTATGTGTGTCGGTGTGTGGGTGTGTGTGTCGGTGTGTGTATGTATGTATGTGTGTGGGTGTGTGTGTTGGTGTGTGTGTCGGTGTGTGTGTGTGTGTGTGGTGTGTGTGTGTCGGTGTGTGTGTATGTGTGGGTGTGTGTGTGTTGGTGTGTGTGTGTGTCTGGTGTGTGTGTGTGTGTGTGTGTGTGTCGGTGTGTGTATGTGTGTGGGTGTGTGTGTGTTGGTGTGTGTGTGTCGGTGTGTGTCGGTGTGTGTGTCTGTGTGTGTGTGTGTGTGTCGGTGTGTCGTGTGTGTATGTGGGTGTGTGTCTGTGTGTGTGTGTGTGTGGGTGTGGGTGTATCTGTGTGTGGGTGTATCTGTGTGTGTCTGTGTGTGGATGTGCGTCTGTCTGTCTGTGTGTGGGTGTAATAATAATAATAATAAACGGTTTATTAATAGAGTTGCAGCCGGTGGCTGAACATATACAGACTTACATTTGATTTAGATCTGTGTGTGGGTGTGTGGGTGTGTATGTGTGTGGGTGTGTGTGTTTATGTGTGTGTGTGGGTGTATGTGTGTGGGTGTATCTGTGTGTGTGTGTGTGGGTGGGTGGGTGGGTGGGTGTATGTGTGTGGGTGTATCTGTCTGTGTGTATAATAATAATAATAATAATAATAATAATAATAATAATAAACGGTTTATTAATAGAGGTACAGCCGGTGGCTGAAAATATACAAACTTCCATGTGATTTAGACATAATGATATGCGTTGAATACATTTACAGGGCTGTACAGTACATAAATCAGGAGTTGTTTATTATTTTAACAATAGATGGGATGGTGCTATTCTTATATCTATCGGTGCGGGCTCTTATGGGCTGAATTTTGTTGTAGTGGTGGACTGCGCGAGGTGGGTGGGGGGCTGCAGGAGGTGGCTATGACGAGGGTGGTGTAATAGTTGGCTGCCAAACCTTTCCAGTGCTTGTTGGTGGAGGTCACTGAGGGATGGCATTTCCAGGGTGGAGAGAGCGTTGGTATAGCCGGAGTAGTCAGCGCCGAGCATGATTCTGCAGGCCCTTTTCTGTACCTTCTCTAGCTGACGTTGTTGGGTGGAGTTGAGGGAAGACGACCAGGCTGGTGACGCATACGTTAGTTTGGGGAGATTAAAGGCGTTGTAGATGGTCCTCAGCTCTGGCGTGGGTGTCCCAAGTGACCTAAGTCGTCGTAGCATGTAGAGATGGTACGAGGCTGCCTTGACTGTGTTATTTACATGGGCCTTCGAGTCAAGTTTGTTGTCTATAGTAACACCCAGGAGTGTGCCAGACTGCACCAGCTGGAGAGGATGGGTACCCACTGCGACTGCTGGAGCTTGCACTGGAATGGTGGCGGTATTGATGTGCATGACTACGTTTTTGGTGTGGTTGATGGTGACCTTGTTCTCCGTAGTCCATGCCTGTAGCCTGTCCAGGGTGCCTTGTAGCGATGAGTAGTCTGGTGCGGTGTTGTCCACTGAAACCCCCACAGTGCAGTCATCCACGTACTTCCACCTGTGCGTGGGTGTGTCTGTGTGTTGGTGTATCGGTGTGTAGGTGTATCTGTGTGTGGGTGTATGTGTGTGTGTGTGTCTGTGTGTGGGTGTATCTGTGTGTGGGTGTATGTGTGTGTGTGTGTCTGTGTGTGGGTGTATCTGTGTGTGGGTGTATGTGTGTGTGTGTGTCTGTGTGTGGGTGTATCGTGTGGGTGTGTGTGTGGTGTAGTGTGGGTGTATGTGTGTGTGTGTGTATCTGTGTGTGTGTGTGTGGGTGTATCTGTGTGTGGGTGTATCTGTGTGTGGGTGTATCTGTGTGTGGGTGTGTCTGTGTGTGGGTGTATGTGTGGGTGTATCTGTGTGTGGGTTGTATCCTAGTGTGGGTGTATCTGTGTGTGGGTGTTTATCTTTGTGTGGTTGTAACTATCCATGTATAGGTGTATTATGTATGTTGATGTACGTAACTATGTGTGTGCGTGTGTGTGTATGTATGTAGGTATGTCACTGTACACCTGAGTAACCCCCAGATGATAGTTCCTTAAACCAGTTCCAGTAAGGTAATAAAAAATGGAGTCTTCAATATGATTTCCTTCCCCAGAGACACAATTTCCTAAGCAATTATGGTCAATTTCCAGCGATTCAGTCAATTGAAAATCACTGTTGGAGTTAGAGGTGGGGGGGCAAGGATAAGGCACCCCCCCTCCCCTCCTTCCTGAGATCTCCCACCACTGGCACCACTACCACCACAACTAACAATATTCAATAGTCCTACCATCATCATTACCAACACCACAACTATCATTACCACCACCGCCACTACCACCACTACCACAATCACTACCACTACCACCACCACCACCACTTCAGATTACAGACTTCAGAAGAGTATAAAGCAATTGACGATATACAGAGGCCCGTGATGACTAAAGTGTCTCAAGTTTATCATGAAAAGAGAAACAGAATTGACTTACACGATCAATTTAAGAGGAAGAGGTCGATATGCTGCAAGAATTATTATACAAAGTGTCAACCTCTCGGAATGTTTCAGGTAGATTGTGGGATGTGTTTAAGGTAATTACAGGTCGACACATTGATATTCCAGGTAGATTTAAGGTAATACTCAAGATATTATAATTTAAAGAGTCTCGATGTATTATAACTGACACTCCTAAGATAATTTCAAGACCAGGAAGGATTAGATTGATAACTCCCAGGACTCCAAGTGGCTTCCTCCGCCTCCTGGAACTTCTGAATGCATAACTTCCAGTCCTTGAATAGTCAGTCCCTGGAAAGCCGTCGGTAGGTAGCATTGTCCTGGAGCTATATCCTGGAATTTATATTAATTTCCTATTTCTCCCCCAACTTCTGTGGAAAAGAATAACAGTAACAACTTTATCATGGAAACGTCTGGGGGAATTTTGATAGTTTTTTCCCCCAGGCGAAGAAACTCCTTGATAGCTACATTTTTTTCCCTAGAATCATCTTAGACTTTATAATTACAAAGTCCTGGATAATTAATTGGATGTGCGTGCGTGTGTAATGTTGTTTCTTGATGTAAATTTGAATTCAAACTTCTTCTTTATTATTTTTATTTTCAGAGTTGTGATAAAGTTTTACAAGTAGCTCTAAGTTTGAATTGTATTGGAGAAAAGTTCCTGTACTGCCAGAGTTAGGAAGTCCTCCTGCCTTCCACCCTTCCTCCAGTCCCTTCCACCGCCCCCTTCTACCCCTTCGTCCCCCTGAATGGAAATCTTTATTAGTCATAAACTGGGCTAGAAGAACTCCTTTATTTTCTTAGGAAGAAACTCTTTTGTTTTACCTTTAGTGATACACCATTTTTTTGAGGGGGTGGCTCTCGAGAAAGAAGCTCCACCCGTAACATGCTCAAATAAAAGCTCTCCTCTAGCTCCCAGAGATAGAAGCTCCTGAAAAAAGTGGAGCCCTGAAGTGGTCTCCCAGGATGACGACCACTGTTGTTATGAGCAGTTTCGTCCACAGCGGTGTGACGTGTTCAATAAAAGTTACCCAACTCGACCAAGGCCAGTGGTGGTGGGTCGGTGAACGCTGTATATATATATATATATATATATATATATATATATATATATATATATATATATATATATATATATATATATATATATATATATATATATATATATATATATATATATATATATAACATTATAAAATATCCATGGCTTCCCAGTAAGGCGTCACTGCCGGTGTAGACGAAGTAAAGAAAATGATGAGTTTGGAATTTATTCTTTATGAAAACCATTCACAGGAGCGTTGGTCTGTGTGTATGTTTGAGGATTAAATAACAATACATTTACCGTACAAATGTTGTGTATGTACAAATACAGACATCTAAATAAGTGTAAATACAGATGCAGACGATAACAGCACACACGCAGTACAGAGGGTGGCTGTACACGGGGGAAGATGCCTTCCACCCTGGGATGAGACGGGACCCTGTGGAACCACCAGGGCGGAGGTGTTTTGTGAGTCATAGCCAAGACCTCGCTGAGACATGATCAATATTCCTTTATTGATCCACCTACCACCACCACCACCACTACTTCCCTTACTGATACCCCTGCCACTACTACCCCTCCCACCACTACCACCCCTCCCACCACACCCACCACTACTACCCCTCCCACCACACCCACCACAACCACCATTACTATCCCTCCCACCACACCCACCACTACTACCCCTACCACTACTACCCCTATCACCACCCCTACCACTACTACTCCTACCACCTCCCACCACACCCACCACTACTACCCTACCACCCACACCCACCACTACTACCCTCCCACCACACCCAACCACTACTACCCCTACCACTACTACCCCACCACCACACCCACCACTACTACCCTCCCACCACACCCAACCACTACTACCTACCACCACACCCACCACTACTACCCCTACCACCACACCCACCACTACTACCCCTCCCACCACACCCACCACTACTACCTCCTACCACCACCCCTACCACTACTACTCCTACCACCCTCCCACCACACTCCACCACTATTACCCCCCACCACCACACCCACCACTACTACCCTCCCACCACACCCAACCACTACTACCACCACCACTACCACCATCACCCCACCACCATCACCCCCACCACCATCTCCTTCACTACTCTCCCACCACCCCAATACCTCAACCACCACCACCACTACCCCACCACCCCAAACCCCACCTCCTATACTACCCCTACCTCCCCCACCATCCACACTCCTCACAGGAATCACTTGAACATCCACCTCTATCCACACTTAGCTGTTAAACACTTACCTACATCTCCTATATTTAGCTGATTGCTGGCCATAGAAGCTAAGATCAGCAGTATTATAGCTTGTAGACGTTAATAGCTGCGTGTTGAGGATAGTTGGCAAGTTACTACTGGTGATTAAACACGCTCGTGGAAGTAAACACACCACAGCGACCTAACCTAACCTAACCTAACCTAACCTAACCTAACCTAACCTAACCTAACCTCCTTCCCCCTTGGAGCTTATTACAAGGGGGAGGAGGTGGTTCTGATGGCCTCCCGTCTGTTGGCTCGCTTCCTATTGGTCAATACTCAGAGGATGGTTGTGATTGGCTGACTTACATGATGAGAGGTTTTCTCTTTAGCCATTACTACGTCGTCTTTCACGGACCCGCGGGTTCGATTCCCCCGGGAGAAGAGAAGCGGTGTTTGGTGTTGTGTTGTGTTGTGCTGACGTGACTGTCTGTGTCTAGTGACTTGTTTAATTGATGCAGGTACAACATTTATTACCTGTTGTTGTTTTAATTATTTCTGTTATTATTATTATTATTATCGAGGAAAAACATAACGTACGTATTTCTGGAATCTGGGCCCACGTGAGCCATTAACACTGGCTATAAGGGGAGAGGGGTTATGTCCCCCCCACCCCCCCATTGGACCTCTGAGTCACGTGATTTATGACGTAGGGAGGGGGGGGGAGAGGGTCTGAGGAGCGGGCCAATCATGCTGCAGTTTTTCACTCACTCGTGACCAATCATAGGTGTTGATTGTATTTATAGTGTGTGTGTGTGTGTGTGTGTGTGTGTGTGTGTGTGTGTGTGTGTGTTCCTCCATCTTCTCATCTATCGTTAAGACATTGTATCATTGTTAAGTAGATAATCACACCTGGTTACACACCTGTCAGCTAACCATGTACTAATTACTGTTCCTTAATTACAGGTGTGTTGCTAATTCTCTACACCTGTCACATGATTGTATATATAACTAACTGGTGTGTCTTAATTACAGGTGAGTGTGTGTACTAGTGGCAGGTAACAGCTCCTGGACGCCTTGGGTAATGTGTTATAGTTATGTTTATTTACTGGTGACGTAATGTTTGTTTGTTTGTTTGTTGGTTCTTCCTTGTTTATTTGTTTTGTTTATTTGTTGGTTGGTTCTTCCTTAATTAACCTTTCTTATTTTTTTTGTCGTTCTCTTTTTTGTCTTTTTATTTGTTAAGTTTCCATCGTGTTTTTTTCTTGATTGATTCTTGTTTTTATTTATATTTGTTGTTGTTTTTGTTTTCAGGTTATTATTCTTGATCTTGTTTTGTTTCTCAAGTGTTTTTGTTTCTTGTTGTTTTCGTTGTTGTTATTTTTCACTCTTGTTTTTCTTAGCTTGTGATCATGTTCCACCTTCTCCACCTCCTCCTTCTCTTCCTCCCCCTCCACTGCTCTCTCCTCCTCTCCTCCCCCTCCCCTTCTTCCCTTCTTTACTCCTCTTCCCTTACCCCCCTTCTACCATACTCATTCATCCCCTACCCCATGCCTTATCCCCCTTTTCCCTTACCCTCCCTTCCTTCCTTTCCCCCACCCACCCTATTTCCTCTACCCCTTCCCCTTTCCCCTCCCTCCCTTTCTTCCCCTCACCCACCCATCTTCCCCTACCCTCCCCTATCCATCTTCCCTCCTCCACTCCACATTCTCTCCTTCCCAAAATACGCAGCACAACAAAGGCCTGTAATTAGCCAACGCTATGGTAGTTGGGCGCTCAGGGTAATTGGATCTCGGCTATAGAGAGGATATATTGTACCTGCTGGCTCTCTCACTAACCCGAGAACCTGTAAAAGAGGCCATTATTGTTCTGTCTCTGTCTGTCTGTCTGTCTGTGTGTGGGTAGATGATAGTCGTGGGTGGATAGGAGGCTGTGCTGGGTGGATAGAGGCTGTGGTGGGGGGATGGGAGGCTGTGCTGGTGGATAGAGGTTGTGGTGGGTGGATAGATGTTTGTCACTGTGGTGGATAGGATGTTTGTCGGGTGGATAGGAGGTTGTGGTGGGTGGATAGGAGGCTGTGGTGGGGGGATGGGAGGCTGTGCTGGTGGATAGGAGGCTGTGGTGGGTGGATGTGATGTTTGTCGGGTGATAGGAGGTTGTGCTGGGTGATAGATGTTTGTCGGGTGATAGGAGGCTGTGTGGTGGATAGGGAGGCTGTGTTGGGGGGATAGGGAGGTTGTGCTGTTGGGTGGATAGGAGGTTGGTGGGTGGATAGGATGTTTGTCGTGGTGGATAGAGGTTGTGCTGGTGGATAGGATATTTGTCGGGTGGATAGAAGGCTGTAGGGTGGATAGGAGGCTGTGGTGGTGGATAGATGTTTGTCGTGGGTGATAGGAGGCTGTGTGTGATAGGGATGTTTGTCGGGTGGATAGGGCATGTGGTGGGGGGAATAGAGGTTGTGGTGGGTGGATAGGATGATGTGGGTGGATAGAGGCTGTGGTGGGGGGATAGAAGGCTGTGGTGGGTGGATAGAAGGCTGTGGTGGGTGGATAGGAGGCTGTGGTGGGTGGATAGATGTTTGTCGTGGGTGGATAGGAGGCTGTGGTGGATGGATAGGATGTTTGTCGTGGGTGAATATAGGATGTCTGTTGTGGGCGTGTTATGGTACCAGTGTAGGGTGGTGGGGGGGTAAAGGGGATGAAGGAAAGGGAGAGAGGATGAAGGGAGGATGAGGGAGGTGGAAGGAAGAGAGGATGGCGAAGAAGGGAGGAAGGAAGAGGAAGGGTCTAAGCTATAGTTAAGTTACCCAATTAAGTAACATCAATATATGGAACCTATATAAGTACTAATTAACTCAGGTAATAGTAAGAGCCAGGTGTCCGTAACATAAATGTCTTTTAACTCAATAAAAAATAATGAAACAAAACCAATTTATTTCTTTTGATTATAACACCTTAGGAAATATGTAAATTATAAGGTGTTTTTTCCTTTTAGTTTTATATATATATATATATATATATATATATATATATATATATATATATATATATATATATATATATATATATATATAGGTGGTATATATATATATATATATATATGTGTGTGTGTGTGTGTGTGTGTGTGTGTGTGTGTGTGTGTTTAATAATTGATAAAGATGTGTACATAACAAGCAACACCTGAGGGTAAATTGTTAATTCACTAGAGTATTTCACCTTTTAAACTCTCTCTCTGCTCCAAGACCCACCTCTTCCGACCTGACTGATGATGTTTTTAGCTCGTGAGGGAGTCATTGTCAAGTTGTTTGTTCTATGTTGTTGTTTATGGAGAAATAATGTTGTTGTGGGATTGTTTGTATTAATATATGTTTATGAGTGGTTGTTTACGTGTGTGGGTGGTGTGGGTGTTGTTGTTTACGTGTGTGGGTGGTGTGGGTGTTGTTGTTTACGTGTGTGGGTGTCGTGGGTGTTGTTGTTTACGTGTGTGGGTGTCGTGGGTGTTGTTGTTTACGTGTGTGGGTGTCGTGGGTGTTGTTATTTACGTGTGTGGGTGTGGGTGTTGTTTACGTGTGTGCGTCGGGTGTTGTTGTTTACGTGTGTGGGTGTCGGGTGTTGTTGTTTACGTGTGGGTGTCGGTGTTGTTATTTACGTGTGGGTGTTCGGTGTTGTTGTTTACGTGTGGGTGTCGGGTGTTGTTATTTATGCGTGTGGGTGGTGGGTGTTGTTGTTTTACGTGTGTGGGTGTGTCGTGGTGTTGTTGTTTACGTGTGTGGGTGTCGTGGTGTTGCTGTTTACGTGTGGGTGTCGGGTGTTGCTATTTTGTGTGTAAGTGCTCGTGGGTGTTGTTGTTTACGTGTGGGTGTCGGTGTTGTTATTTTACGTGGGTGGTGTTGTTGTTTGCGTAAGAAGTCGTGGTGTCACTGATGGCGCGCCAGACCGGGAGGGTGGTGGTGGGAGAGAGGCACATTCATTAATCATCATCAGTGTGTGGGCTGACATCAATCATCCCCCCTCCCCACACTATGTCATCTGCCCCACCCTCCCTAAGCACTGTTATTTCCACCCACCTCCCCCTCCACACACTGTTACCTACCCACCCTCCCTATACTGTTGGCCTCCCCCCTCCACACACTGTTGCCTACCCACCTCCCTATACTGTTACCTCCTCCCTACACTGTTATCTGCCCTCCCTACACTGCTACCTCTCCACACACACTGTTACTCCTCCACACACTGTTACCTCCTCCTCCCTTTACACTGTTACCTCCACACTGTTACCTCCCCCTCCCCACACTGCGTTACCTGCCCCCCCCACACTGCCATCTCTCCACACACACTGTTACCTCCCTCCACACACTGTTACCTCCCTCCTCCTTACACTGTTACCTCCCTCCTCCTTACACTGTTACCTCCCCCCTCCCCCCCACTGTTACCTGTCCCCCTCCCCCCACTGTTACCTGCCTTGGGGTGCCTATGAGTGAGTCGCTACATCATTAATAAAACCTTTCTGGTCTTTAATAATATATATGTTGGACTCACTGCTGGAGGCTCCCTTAACCTTTAGGGGATAACACATGAGCTGTAGGACAGGTTGTGGGCGTTGTGGTAGTGGGTGTGGGCGTTGTGGGTGTGGGTGTGGGCGTTGTGGGTGTGGGCGTTGTGGGTGTGGGTGTGGGCGTTGTGGGCATGGGCGTTGTTGTGACCTGGAGTTATTAGTTGTTATTATTCGACTCTGATAACAATAGTGTCATATGATTTGTTTTGAAATGCTGTCAATGTCCTATTAATGTTCTGTACGTGTTGCGTTCCTGAAAACGTACTGTATACTGTACGTTAAACGGATGTGCGTTAAGCGAAAGTACGTTAAGCGGATGTACAGTACATTAAGCTGATGTACACAAAACGGATGTATGTTAAACCAGAAGAATATACCCACATTGATACGAGTTTCTGCCCTGTATTGTGGTGGGTGTTGGTAGTGAGTGAATCTCTTTAATAAGGTGACTGAGAACTGCTCACTTCCTAAAGCATTTTCAGTCAGGTTAGGAAAGGCGGACATTGGGTTGACAGACAAAGACTAATTACTTGATTTATATAATTTTTCACAGATTTCTGATATATAATGAGAGAGAGAGAGAGAGAGAGAGAGAGAGAGAGAGAGAGAGAGAGAGAGTCACATGAATTAGTGGTCCGATTGACTCCATATTCTGGAAACTTTGAGATTAAGGACATAAATAACTGAAGAGGGAGGAAGAGGGAGAGGAAGGGGATGGGAGGGAGAGGGATAGAGGAAGGGAAGGAGGGAAGATGTACTGTACGTTGGTTGGTGAGCGGTGATTGGGAGAGGCAAAGGGAGAGGGAAAGATAATATATGGTGAGGAAGAAGGGGGGTATAAAGAGGAGGAGGAGGATAGGCAGGGAGGGGGTAGACGGAAGAAAGATGTAAGAGGGAGTGAAGGAAGAGAAGAGGAGGGGGAAGGGGAATGGAGGAGGAGGGATGGAAGAGGTGAGGGGAAACGGGGAAGAAGAGGAGAAGAAGGAGGAGGGGATTGCAGGAACAGGGGAGAGGAAAGAGAAAGAAGGGGGTAAGATAATCGGTGGAAAGGAAGGGAGATGGGGTGAGATGTCAAGGCTAGGGGAGAGAGAGAGAGAGAGAGAGAGAGAAGATAGGAAAGAGTTGGTAAGAGGGGAAGATGATATGAGGAAGAGGGAAAAACTGGTGGAGAAGGGAGAGGGGAGATGAGGGGTAAGGAGGAGGTGGTAGAAGATGAAGGGAAGGTTGAGGAAGGGGGAAGGATATGAGAAAGGGAATTAATGAGAGGGGGAGAGAGAGAGAGAGAGAGGGTGATAAAAGGAAGAACAGGAAGAGAAAAGACATTAAAGAATGAAAGGGGGAGTCAGGGGGAAATGAAGAGAGAGAAAGGGAGGGAGAGTGATAAACGAGGTGGCCGGAAGTGAAAGATGAAGGAAGAGGTGGAACTTGAGAGAGAGGGAGGGATAGAAAGAGAGAAAGGAAAAAGACAGAGAAAGGGGATAGAAAGAGAGGGAGAGAAAGAAAGATGGATGGTAGAAAGAGAAAGAAATGGTTAAAGTGAGAGAGACAAAAAAGAGAAAGTGAGAGAGAACCTCTAAAGAGCTGGGGGTGAGAGAGATAACTCCTCAACAACAGACACAGCGAAAATTCAGCAAGTAATAAGGAAGCAGAAAATAGGAGGCAATAAACCTGATAAATTGAGGAGAGGAAAGAGCACTAAAATGGGAAGAGGAAAGAGAGAGGAGAGAGGCAAGAGACGACGCAATGTTGCTTAAATTGTTTCTCGCTCTTTATGTATACGAGTCATAGGTTAGGGCAAGTGACTTTCCTTCATGTACTTATCCACCTGGGTAAGTAACTTTCCCTCGTGACTCATTACAAACAAACACAAAAACACTATCAGTCAAATCAGGAAAGGCCGATAGTGACCTCAGCTTCCCTCCCTCCCCCATAAAGATTCGAGCTTGGGTCTATTGGTCACCTTATTATGTAAATATTGACGACCATCAGTAAGGTATAGGAACCTCTGTTATCTACCTCCGGGCGGGTGTTTTGTAGGAGAGAGAGAGAGAGAGAGAGAGAGAGAGAGAGTTGGGTTATCTGTGGGGGGTTAGAGCCCTTAACTCCCCCCAGGCAGGATGTTGAGGTGTGTAGAGAACCACCACCCCTGATACAGGGGGTTCAGAGAGGGTTTAAAGGGTCACGTTAGGGGTTCAGAGAGGGTTTAAAGGGTCACGTTAGGGGTTCAGAGAGGGTTTAAAGGGTCACGTTAGGGGTTGAGAGAGGGTGTTTAAGGGGTCACGTTAGGGGTTCAGAATGGGGTTAAGGGTTCAAAATGTGGGTTTAAGGGTCACGTTAGGGGTTCAGAATGGGGGTTTAAGGGGTCACGTTAGGGGTTCAGAACGGGATTAAGGGGGTAACACACACACACACACACACTCACTCGCGGGGTTTATAGTAAAGACGCTTAAAGCTGGTTTAGAGATAAAGCTGTGTAAGACCATAAGCTGATTTACGCGCGGAAAAAAGTAATTAAGGAATAACTTGGCCCGAGTTCGATCCCACGTGACATCTGGGCGCGTCCCTTGACAGTCCGACCTATTTGAGTCTTATGTTAGATTGACTTATGTGACTCTACACTAGATTGACTTATGTGACTCTACACTAGATTGACTTATGTGACTCTACACTAGATTGACTTATGTGACTCTACACTAGATTGACTTATGTGACTCTACACTAGATTGACCTATGTGACTCTACACTAGATTGACCTATTTGACTCTACACTAGATTGACCTATGTGACTCTATACACTAAATTGACCTATGTGACTCTACACTAGATTGACCTATATGACTCTACTTCACTTTGAGTTAGTCATTCATTTAATCAACCAGTCACTCCGGAAAATAAACCAAATGCAACTAAAAATCGACATTCATAAGCATTCCGACCGCCCCCCGCCCCCAAAAGAATCACTACTTCTCATTTTCTTTCCGCTCGTCCGTTTTCTGTTGAAGGATCCTGGAGAGTTGCTAAAAACACCACATACCTATTTTCTGTCGTCCGTTTTCTGTCAGCGACCTGTAAGAGGAGGTACTAAAGTAAAGAGCTTTATAAGAGCCTTCTGTAACCTGTTCAATCGACCGTGTGTGTGTGTGTGTGTGCAGGAGGTGATGTAGGGCGCTGAATAAGCCATGGCTAGAGAGAAGATAGGGGGATGGATTGGATAAGTAAGTGGAGTAAGACAAGTAGAAAGAGGATGGATAGGGGGGTAGATTAAGATAGGTAGAGTAACAGTAAATGGATAGAAGAAGGGGATAGTGAATGGATGTAGAGGAGAGGGAGGAAAAGGACGAGCGATAGAGATAAAAAAAAAGAGAAGAAATACCTGTAATTGAGACAGAGACAAGAAATAAAAATAGACAGACAGGCAGACATACAGACAGGCAGACAGACAGACAGACGGACAGACAGACAGACAGACACTTGAGCTATATATAACACCATAATCTAGACCAATATTACATGCTACAATTCTCAAGACTCTACTATATAGTTTGTCCTTTACGTCATCAGTATATCAGTGAGGTTATCAATGTCGTCATCAGTACCGTCATCAGTGAGGTTATCAATGTCGTCATCAGTACCGTCATCAGTGAGGTCATCAATGTCGTCATCAATAAAGCAAAAGGTAAACAAACCCATTGAGAGCCTCCCCCTCATCCACGTGTGTTTTTGTTGCCGCTGGAGTTTTTGAACGTCTCCTGCCTATTGATGCTGCCTCAAGATTTTTATGAATGGGGGGAGGAGGGGGAGACCTGTGAATGGGGGGAGGGGAAGAGGGGAAGACCCAGAATGGGAGGAGGGATAAAGAAAAACCTGTGAATGGGGGCAAGGGAGGGGGGAAACACCTATGAATGGGGGGGAGGGAGGAGACCTGTGAATGGACGCCCTGGGGTACCAGATTCCTACGCCTTCCTAGATTTATTTTCGTCCTGGGATTAAAAAAGAGTAAATATTCGACGCCATCTTGGACGCCATCTGTGTGCTGTCATATAAACGAATGAAATTGTTTGATCTTTACCTCACCAGTTAAGGGGGAGAAAAGCAGCGTAAGATCAGGCGACGTGTGTGTGTGTGTGTGTGTGTGTGTGTGTGTGTGTGCGTGTGTGTGTGTGTGTGTGCGTGTGCGTGTGTGTGTGTGTGTGTGTGTGTGTGTGGTCCCAGACAGACCTGATAAGAGACATTCTGGGTGGGAGATTTTTACGATTCATCTCTTTGTTGTCTCTCTCTGTGTGTCATATCTCTTTATCTCTCGTTCTCTTATGCCATCTAGTGGTTGAGGAAGTTCTCGACATTTTCCACGAACTGAATGTGTCACTTGTTACCTGTTTGGCAAACTCTCAATACTCACAACAACCACAATACTCACAACAACCACAATACTCACAACAACCACAATGCTCACAACAACCACAATACTCACAACAGCCACAATACTCACAACAACCACAATACTCACAACAACCACAATACTCACAACAATCCCACACACTTACAACAACCACAACACCACAATAACCATAACATTCACAACAACCACAATACTCACAACAACCACAATACTCACAACAACCACAATACTCACAACAACCACAATACTCACAACAACCACAATACTCACAACAACCACAATACTCACAACAACCACAATACTCACAACAACCACAATACTCACAACAACCACAATACTCACAACAACCACAATACTCACAACAACCACAATACTCACAACAACCACAATACTCACAACAACCACAATACTCACAACAACCACAATACTCACAACAACCACAATACTCACAACAACCACAATACTCACAACAACCACAATACTCACAACAACCACAATACTCACAATACTCACAGGCAGGTGGTGTGTTCTGGTGGCGTCGTGAGGAGTTTTACCTTGGCTCTGAACACTGGAGAACACACTGGAGGTCTGTCTGTCTGCCTGTCTGTCTGTCTGTCTGTCTGTCTGTCTGTATGTCTGTCTGTCTGTCTGTCTGTCTGTCTGTATGTCTGTCTGTTTTTTTATGTGTCTGGGAGATTTGTTTTTGTCTTTTTTGTGATGGTGTTAGGAGAGGTGGTGGTGATAGTAGTCGTAGTGGTGGTGGTAGTAGTGTAGTGGGTGGTGGTGGTGATATTGGAGGTAATGGTAGTGGTGACAGTGATGGTGGCATTGGTGGTGGTAGTGTAACAACCTACACCCAGCATAACTACCTAACTACGCTTACACCACCTCATGTGTGTGTGTGTGTGTGTGTGTGTGTGCACTTCATCTACCCTGTGTACAGTAATGGTCAAAATTCCCTTGACACCAATGAAAATTTCCACCTCACCACACCTCCACCACTCACCTTACCACCCTCCACCACTACTCCCCACCACCCTCCACCACCTCACCACCTCCACCACTACCCTCACCACCTCCACCACCACCTCACCACCTCCACCACTCACCTCACCACCTCCACCACTCACCTCATCACCCCACCACTACCCCACCACCTCCACCACTACCCTCACCACCTCCACCACTCACCTCACCACCCCACCACCACCACCTCACCACCCCCACCACCACCCCCACCACCCTCCACCACTACCCCATCACCCCACCACTACCTCACCACCTCCACCACTACCTCATCACCCCCACCACTACCTCACCACCCCCACCACTACCTCACCACCCCCACCACCACCTCACCACCTCCACCACTCACCCTCACCACCTCCCACCACCACCACCACCCACCACCACTCTCACCACTCCCACCACTCCCTCACCACCCCTCACCACCTCCACCACTACCTCACCACTCCCACCACTACCTCATCAATCTGTTTCACCTAATGGCGTCACTAATGTCCCCACTTATTGTGCTGGTGAAGCCTTGAAGGAGAGGAAGAGGAGGAGGAGAAGAAGAGGAAGAGAGGAAGGAATAAGGGAGGAGTGGGTTTGGTGGAGGGAGGAGAGGAAGGAAAAGAGGAAGAGAAAGGGGGAATAATAGGTAGGAGGGGAGGAGAAGAAGGAGGTGGAAGAGGATCAGAAAGAGGGAGAGAGAAAGGAGCAATGAGGATCCTAGAGAAACAAAGAATGAGGGAAGGAGAAGAGAAGAGGAAGGGAAAGTAGGATAAAGAAGAAGGATTTTGAAGGAGAGAAAGAGAGGATGGAAGATTAGGATAAAGAAGGAGGATTTTGATGGAAGAGAGGAGAGGAAGGAAGATTAGGATAAAGAAGGAGGATTTTGAAGGAGAGAAGGAAGGGGAAGGATGACTGAAGTTAATGCCACTGTTGGTTGACGGTGTAACTAGTTAGTGGTAGTTAATAGCTGATGGTGATTGCAGTAGGTGGTTGTGGTTATTGGGGGAAATTGTGGTTGTCATATGCAGTTGATGGTTGCTGGTTGAGAGACTGATCGAGGCAGGGAGTAAAGGGTATGGTGCGTATGGTAGGTGGTGGTGGTGGTAGTGATGATGGTGGTAGTGCAGATGGTGGTAGTAGTGGTAGTGATGATGGTGGTAGTAGTGGTAGTGCAGATAGTAATGGTGATGGTAGTAGTGATAGTACAGATAGTGATGGTGGTAGTGGTGGTAGTGCAGATGGTGGTGGTAGTAGTGGTAGTAGGTGGTGGGTAGCAGATAGGCAGGAAGTCCTCATTTACTACTGATGGTAACATAGCCTCCCTCTCTCTCCCTTTGTGTGTGTGTGTGTGTGTGTGTGTGTGTGTGTGTGTGTGTGTGTGTGTGTGTGTGTGTGTGTGTGTGTGTGTGTGTTTATTTAGTCATCATAATGTTTGTTTTTTGTCAACAAGTTTCGTTTAACATACTCATTAACCTCACCAGGGAGAGTATAGAGGCCAGGGAGTATAGGAGGCCAGGAGAGTATAGAGGCCAGGGAGAGTAGAGGCCAGGAGAGAGTATAGAGGCCAGAGAGAGAGGCCAGGGAGAGTATAGAGGCCAGGGAGAGTATAGAGGCAGGAGGTATAGAGGCCAGGGAGAGAGATAGAGAGAGTAGAGGCCAGGGAGAGTATAGAGGCCAGGGAGAGTTGACATGCGCAGTGATATGGTAAGTATGGGTGACATGTTTCCGCCCTGACTCCTGCCACCCTCATGTAAGCTGGCGGATAATCCCTCCCTCCCTCCCTCCCTCCCCCTCCCTTGCCCTGAATCCCTACTCATTCCATGTTTCGTTCCGATTCTCTACACCCCGAAATCTAATGCTTTTCACCCCTTCTTTATTCCTCCTCTTCTCTCTTTCTTTTCCTTTCTTCCTCCCTCCTTCCCTTATAATCCTCACCCTGAATTCTCTTTCTATCCTCCACTGTTCCTCCCTCTTCCCCTCCCCGTCTTCCTCCTTTCCTGTCTTCCCTCCTCTTTTCCCTCCTTCTTCTCCCTTCCTTCCTCCTCCTCCTTCCTTCTTCCTTCCTCCTCCCTCCTCCCTCCCTCATCCTCCCTCCCTCCCCAGGTATCCATTACTTGTGGTTAGGCAAAATCCGGAGGTTGCTGTTTGCCCCTGAGAGCCTCATTCATATTACTCTCCTCCGTTTTCTGTTTGGTCTTGTTTATATTTCCACCATTTCCTTCCTCCCGTTTTCTGTTTGGTCTTCCTCCCGTTTTCTATTTGGTCTTCCTTCTTCCTCCCGTTTTCTATTTGGTCTTCCTTCTTCCTCCCGTTTTCTATTTGGTCTTCCTTCTTCCTCCTGTTTTCTGTTTGTCTTCCTCTTCTTCTTCCCTCCCGTTTCTATTTGGTCTTCCTTCTTCCTCCTGTTTTCTATTTGGTCTTCCTTCTTCCTCCTGTTTCTATTTGGTCTTCCTTCTTCTCCCGTTTTCTATTTGGTCTTCTTTCTTCCTCCTGTTTTCATTTTGGTCTTCCTTCTTTCCGTTTTCTATTTTCTTCTTCTCTCCCGTTTTCTATTTGGTCTTCCTTCTTCCTACCGGTTTCTATTTTGTCTTTTCCATTTCTGTTTTGTTTTCCTTTTGTCGTCTTTTATTATTATTATTATTATTATTATTATTATTATTTATATTTAGTTATTGTTGTTATTTATTATTCAGGAAATTAATTAGTTATGTATATTTATATCGACTCATTAAACCTGACCGTGGGAAAAAAATACGACACTATTTTATTGCATCGGTAATTAATCGGCACAGGTGTATTGAGTTGTAGTGTGGTCAGGTGTGTAGGGTTTGTTGTGTCATTATGTGGGGTCAGGTGTGTAGCGTGTGGGATCAGGTGTGTAACATGTTTGGTCAGGTGTGTAGCATGTTTGGTCAGATGTGTAGCATGTGTGGTCAGGTGTGTAGCATGTTTGATCAGGTGTGTAGCATGTGTGGTCAGGTGTGTAGCATGTTTGATCAGGTGTGTAGCATGTATGGTCAGGTGTGCATGGGTCAGGTGTGTAGCATGTGGTCAGATGTGTAGTGTTTGTATTGGTCCTCGTGTCCTCATAGCAACGGATCTAAGTTGGATAAGTTTAGGTTTAGGAGGGAGATAGGAAGAAACTGGTTCACAAATATGGTGGTACATGACTGGAACAAGCTTATCAAATTTGTAGTAAGTGCTGGAACGTTGGGAAGTTTTAAAAGGAGGCTAGATAGATTCATGGATGATAGAGAGTGGTAGTAACTCTCGACAAGAGCTGCCATGCACAGGCCAACCGGCATATTGCAGACTCCTTATTTTCTTATGTTCTTATGTTCTACCACCGTTCACTCTCCCACCGTCACACACACTACCACAGCCACACCACCACACTATCACCACCACTACACCACCATCACACCACCACCACCACTACACCACCACACCACCACACCGTCAAGCCAGGCCCCCCAAAGGACACGTGTAGGTAAAATTCCCGGCCGAGTATAATGTGTGTAGTGTTCGAGCGTGTGTACAGGATGTGTCACTTGATAGATGAGCCTCACGCTTACTACACTTGGTGGTAGCGGTGTGGTGTAGGGATGTAAGGGTGTGGTTATTTAGGGTTGTGTGGTGTTGGGGTGATGGTGGTATAGGGGTGTAGTGGTGGAGGGTGTAGGGGAGTGGTGGTGGAAGGTGGTGTAAGGGGTGTGGTGGTGGAGGGTGGTGTAAGGGGTGTGGTGGCGGAGGGTGTAAGGGTGTGGTGGTGGAGGGTGGTGTAAGGATATAGTGGTGGTGTAGAAATATGGTGGTGGTGGTGGTGTGGTGTTAGTGTGGGAATGTGGTTGTGAAGGTGACTGGAGGTAGGAAAGAGGAGAATATGGAGGGAAAGGGAAAGAGAGGAAGAAGGGAAGGAGGAGGAGGAAGGGGCGGATGAGGAAGGTGGTGAGGTAAGGAGGAGGAGGAGGAGGGGAGAGAAAAGTTATATCTCTCAAGAAGAAAATGTGGGAACAAATTGCCTCAGCTGGAAAAAATATACGATGCTGCAAGTCTTTGGGAGAGAGAGAGAGAGAGAGAGAGAGAGAGAGAGAGAGAGAGAGAGAGAGAGAGAGAGAGAGAGAGCAGGTATCTTCCGGTCACTGTAGAGGTCAAACAGGACTTATCATACCCCACCCCCCCGGCTATAAGATCTATCCCTTTGACCTTTCACCTGACCTGTCGTATAAGGTCAGGTAGGTGATCCTGACCTTTCCATCGACAAACACAAACATAATTCCACGTTTTTCCACATTATATTCAAATTTCTAGATGCATGATATTAATTTCCTTTGACTTTTGACCTCTCGTATAAGGTCATATGTGGACATGTGACTCCGATCTACATATAATGACTCTAATACCGGATACTCTTTTAACTAGACAGGTGTGTACTGTACAACCTCTACACTCTTCTTTATTGTGAACTTTGACCTCTGTTGTAAGGTCATATGCCCGACTGTTAACATTTACGATAGCCTTAAGCTGTTGGGTACATACCGCTCAACTCCATACACAGGTACAGGTATAAGTTTCATGACATTAATTAGGTGGTAGTAGGTATAATATTATTAACCTTGTCTGTAATTTTTACTTCGACCTTTGACCCAGAATAAGGTCATGTGTGGGAACTAGCGCATGTGAGAATTACTATATAATTATATTTTAAAAACCAGGTGGGTAGTTATATAGGATTAATTAACTCTTTCCTTACAGGTATGACAAGGTGACCCCAGTGACCTGTTACTGTTGTGTGGGCTAAGAGGGGAAGTGAGTGCTATACGTGGTGCTATACATGACAGGGTGCTATACGTGGTGCTATACAATGTTCTATACGTGGTGCTATACATGACAGGGTAATATATACAATGTTCTATACGTGGTGCTATACATGACAGGGTGCTATACGTGGTGCTATACATGACAGGGTGCTATGGGTGCTATACTCTGCAGCCTACGACTATATTTGTGCCCGGGGTGGAATGAACCTTTACTACAGTGCCTGCTTTAAAACACACACACACACACACACACACACACACACACACACACACACACACACACACACACACACACACTCTCTCAATATGTATCAAAATCTATCAATTTCCATCTATCTATCAATTTCCCATCCATCTATCTATCTATCTATCTATCTATCTATCTATCAACCTGAAGGACAGTGACGTCAGGTGGAACACACAAAATACTAAGATTTTTCCTCGCTGTTTTAATAAGTCTCGCTGTGAATTAATCCGATTGTTCACCGAGCCTAATTAAATTCAGGGCCTTGTTTGTCGAAGAGAAGAGAGAGAGAGAGGAGGGTTAAAGAGAGAAGGGGAAGGGTTAGAGAGAGGGGGAGAGAAAGAGGTGAGGCTTAAAGAGAGAAAGAGGGAGGGTAAAGAGAGAAAGAGGGAGAGGAAAGAGAGAGAGAGGGGGATGGGTTAGAGAGGGAGAGAAAGGGGGAGGGTTAAAGAGAGAAAGAGGGAGAGTAAAGAGAGAGAGAGGGAGGTTAGAGAGAGGGGAGAAAGAGGTGAGGCTTAAAGAGAGAGAGAGAGGAGGGTTAAAGAGAGAAGGGGAAGGGTTAAAGAGAGAAAGGGGGAGAGTTAAAGAGAGAGAGAGAGGATGGGTTAGAGAGGAGAGAAAGGAAGGAGAGTAAAGAGAGAAAGGGGAGGGTTAAAGAGAGAAAGGGGAGGTTAAACAGAGAAAGGGGAGAGTTAAAGAGAGAGAGAGGGGATGGGTTAGAGAGGGAGAGAAAGGGGAGGAAGAAGAGAGAAAGAGGGAGGGTTAAAGAGAAAGAGGGAGAGTGAAAGAGAGAGAGAGGGAGGGTTAAAGAGAAAGAGGGAGGTTAAAGAGAGAGAGAGGAGGTTAAAGAGAGAAAGAGGGAGGGTTAAAGAGAGAAAGAGGGGAGGTAGAAGAGAGAGAGAGGGAGGGTTAAAGAGAGAAGAGGGAGGGAGAGAGAGAGGGAATGAAAGAGAGGAAAAAAAGAGGAGAGAAGGGGAGAAAGAGAGGAGGGGAAAGAGGGAGGGTTAAAGAGAGAAGAGGGAGGTTAAAAGAGAGAAAGAGGGAGGGAAAGAGAGAAAGAGGGAGGGTTAAAGAGAGAGAGGGGAGAATGAAAGAGAGAGAGGGAGGGTTAAAGAGAGAAAGGGGAGGGTTAAAGAGAGAGAGAGGGAGAATGAAAGAGAGAGAGGGGAGGTTAAAGAGAGAAAGGGGGAGGGTTAAAGAGAGAAAGGGGAGGGTTAAAGAGAGAAAGAGGAGAGGAAAGAGAGAGAGAGGGGAGGGTTAAAGAGAGAAGAGGAGAGGTAAAGAGAGAGAGAGGAGAAATGAAAGAGAGAGAGGAGGGTAAAGAGAGAAAGGGGAGGGTTAAAGAGAGAGAGAGGGAGAATGAAAGAGAGAGAGAGGGGGGTTAAAGAGAGAAAGGGGAGGGTTAAAGAGAGAAAGGGGAAGGAAGAGAGAAAGAGGAGAGGAAAGAGAGAGAGAGGGAGGGTAAAGAGAGAAAGAGGGAGGGTAAGAGAGAGAGAGAGAGAGAGAGAGAGAGAGAGAGAGAGAGTGTGTTAAAGAGAGAAAGGGGAGGGTTAAAGAGAGAAAGAGGGAGAGTGAAAGAGAGAGAGAGGGAGGTTAAAGAGAGAAAGAGGGGAGGTTAAAGAGAGAGAGAGGGAGAATGAAAGAGAGAGAGAGAGGAGGGAAAGAGAGAAAGGGAGGGTTAAAGAGAGAGAGAGAGAGAGAGAGAGAGAGAGAGAGAGAGAGAGAGAGAGAGAGACTTCTCTTTCTCCCCTCACAGTAGAGTAACCATCACTGAGGCAGGTGAGACACGCGTGTTTAATGACCGGGGAGGTATCAACCATGCACACACACACACGCGCCTTTATTGCCACGTGCTGGGCGACACTTTGCCACGAGAAGTAAACAAACACCCACGTGCGTCTCCAACTGATGATAATGACCTCATTATAAACAATAAATATAACTGATGACGTCATTGATTGAACCAGTAACCGTGACGTAAACAATAAACATTACTGATGACGTCATAGCTTGAGCCAGTAACAGTGATGAGGGAGAGGAGGCGTGGTTAGGGAGAGGAGGCGTGGTTAGGGAGAGGAGGCGGTTGGGGAGGGAGGAGGCGGGTGATGGGAAGGTGACTCAGCATAATAATAGAGAGGGGGAGAGGAGAGTCCCAGAACGTAAACACAACCCTGAATTTATAGGTTGACTGAGGTATGGGGGAGGGGCGGGGAGGTAACGAAATGGGGTGATGGGAGGAGGGAGGTTTAGTTATGGGAGTACTGTGAGTGGGTGGTATGGTAGTAGTAGTAAGGGGTGGGGTGGGGAGATGGGAGGATGTGGAGTAATGGTAGTTAGGGGTGATGGGTCAGGTTGGGTAGTTATGGTAGTGTGAGTAATGGAAGGAATATGGGAAGGTATGGGAGTAACAGAAAGTGGAACTATGGGAGAGAAATTACATGGGCTATGGGAGACAATAGAATGGATACTAAGAGAGAGACAAAAATCATCATGGGAGTCAATTTATGGTAGAATGAGACTATGGTACCATTACCTATACCCCAATTGACACATCATGGCAGAAGAAACCTAACTACTTCCAATGGTAATGAAAGCATGGGAGAGAATTTCCATCACCTACACATCATTATCATGGGAGCAGTTGAGGATCATGGTATTATGGTAATTAAGAACCTGACACCAATGGAAGTAAGTCGATAGGATTAGGAGAGATGGGACTATGGTAATAGGTATGGTAGAGGAACATTTAATGGGTACAAATTGTTAATGGGGAACTGGTTTGATAATGGGTACTCCCGCGTGCCTGTCTGAGAGATTAATGGTGTGAAGGGGAGGGAGAGAAAGGGGAGGTGAGTGAAAGGGGAATTAAGAAAGGGAGGGAAGAAATGAATAGGGTAATGAGAGGAGGGAGTAGTGAGCTTGGGTGGTGACGTGGTGATGAGGCAGGGAGAGAGAGAGAGAGAGAGAGAGAGAGAGAAAGAATTCTGTAAGCCAAACCATTGATGTTAAACCATTTATGAAATAGTTTTAAAATGAGTTTATAATAATCTTTTAGTCATAATATTCTGCACAATGTATAACAAAGACCTTAAAGGGTTAGTAGAAATTTGCATAATGATTAACATACCTGAAGTTGTGACCTTCGGCTTTGTGAGGAAAGAGTAGAAGAAATTATTATGGGGAGCATCTCTCTCGACACAAAATCATCTGGTAGTGAAACGCGGCGTGGTGTCAGCGTAGATTATATCAATATGGGGAGTCTCTCTCTCGGTAGAGAGAGATATCACCGCCGCTGCTCAGTCTCGCTTAATTAGTTTCTGCCTAAGAGAAAGTTCTGAGACGCCAATCCCCTGACAGCCGCGAGGAGGCCTGGGTGTTGAGAGAGAGAGAGAGAGAGAGAGAGAGAGAGAGAGAGAGACCCAGCCTCCTCCCTCTTGGGTGAGGTGTGCTGGGGTGATGATGGAACCTGCGTATTACAGTGTGTGTGTGTGTGTGTGTGTGTGTGTGTGTGTGTGTCTCAGGGCAAGTCTCTCAGCTGAGAGGCGGATAGACAGACAGACAGACAGCAACTGATACCGTGAAAGACAGAAAAGAGAGAAAAACAGACAGTCCATCAAATCTTGTCATGTTCTGTCTCAAGTATAAACACGTAATAAAAAAAGAAAGATGTCGCCCTATTACACCAGAGCACAAGAGTGACATTTCAATGCAAGAGATATTATATACTTGTGACGGGAGAATCAACCTTACGACACTCTACCTTAAGTTGTTCTATCCTAATCCAACCTTTCCTGTCTCCGAGTTCCCATGAAAATCGTCTTGTTCCTCTACAATTTTAGGTCGATATTTGCATACACTCTCTCCACTCCGCGTTACACAGGAGAATAATCCTTGAGCCCTAGCAGCACAAGGGTCATTTCTCATCAACTTACTGCTAACTCCTGACTCGTCGTCTTAGGATTGCCAGGTACAATTTATTAGTGAGAAGCAGACAACTTATTTACATATGCAGATGTGAAGGGTGAGGGAAACTTAGGAAAAGGGGAAATTTTATTCACGGGACTGAACCAAATTTCTTTTATACTGATTATTATTGTATTTTGTATGTTGGGGAGAAACTATACAGGTACAGGTAGATTACAGGTACAGGGAGTAATTAATTTAGCATCAACAGGTGAAAAAACCAGGTGTGATTCTAGTTTTATTTCAGGTTACAGGTACGAGTACAGGTGATGTACTGTAGTTGTATTAGGTACAGGTAAAATACAGGTACAGGGAGCTACAGTATTAAAGTAAAAAAATAAACCTGGATATATATATAAGTATTAATACATAGAGTTACAGGTACAGTTGCAAGTACAGAAGCTGATTTAGTATTTTTTTTATAATTTGAAAGTAAAAATTGGGTATTATAGATAGATAGATAGATAGATAGATAGATAGATAGATAGATAGCAGCTTGATATAAAAGTCTGGTGATGTTTACATTTGCATACGACTCAGGAGGACGGGGAGGGAGGAGGGGTGACGGAAGGGGTGAGGGGTGACGGAAGGAGGGGGGTAAGGTGGTGGAGGGGGGGTGGAGAGCCATACTGATCAAAGCCAGGAGAGATGTCTGAAGGTTATGGACGCTAGCCTGGAAAATTGTGTGGCAGGGAAGAAGAGGAGGGAGGTGGGCGGGTGGGTGGGTGAGTAGGTGGGTGAGAGAGAAGGAGAAAGGGTGTTGAGGTAATGGAAGGGAGACGGAGAGAGAGAGAGAGATAATGGTAAAGGAGTAAGTGGTAGGGACAGGATAATGAGGGAGAGGGGGAGGAGGAAAGGAAGGTACAGAAGCAGTGAATGGGATGGGTGGGAGGGAAGGAGAGACCCACACACATACATACATACATGCATACATACATACATACATACAGGTTGGAGGCATACATACATACATACATACATACATACATACAAGGCTAGGTGGGGAGAGGAGGAGTGAGAGGTGTGTTCAGGTGGCAACTGGAGAGACTTACCTGGTGACTAAATGGTTACCTGCCGCTGATGATGTTGCCTTCACCTGCCTCCCACACCTGCTGCCTTCACCTGCCTCACACCTGCCTTCACCTGCCTCCCTCACGTGCTGCCTTCACCTGCCTCCCCCACCTCTGCCTCTCACCTGCCTCCCTCACCTCTGCCTCTCCTGCCTCCCTCACCTGCTGCCTTCACCCGCCGCCTTCACCTGCCTCCCATACCTGCTGCCTCTCCCGCTCCCCCCACCTGCTGCCTTCACCTGCCTCCGTCACCTGCTGCCTCACCCGGCCTCTCACCTGCTGCCTTCACCTGCTCCCATACCTGCCTTCACCTCGCCTCCTCACTTGCTTCCTCAACCGCCTCCTCTCACCTGCCTCCCTCACCTGCTGCCTTCACCCGGCCCCACATGCTGCCTTCACCTGCCTCCCCACCTGCTGCCTTCACCTGCCTTCTTCACCTGCCTCCTCACCTGCTGCCTTCACCCGCCTCCCTCACCTGCTGCCTCACCTGCCTCCCTTCACCTGCCTCCCCCCACCTGCTGCCTTCACCCGCCTCCCCACCTGCTGCCTCACCTGCCTCCCATACCTGCCTTCACCCACCTCCCTCACCTGCTGCCCCACCTGCCCCTTCACCTGCCTCCCCACCTGCTGCCTCCCCTGCTCCCTCACCTGCTGCCTTCACCTGCCTCCCATACCTGCTGCCTTCTCACCCGCCTCCCCACCTGCCTTCACCTGCCTCCCATACCTCCTTCACCCGCCTCCTCACCTGCTGCCTTCACCCGCCTCCCCCACCTGCTGCTCACCTGCCTCCCCTCACCTGCTGCCTCTCTCACCCGCCTCCCTCACCTGCTGCCTTCACCTGCCTTCTCTTCACCTGCCTCCCCACTGCTGCCTCTTCACCCGCCTCCCTCACCTGCTGCCTCACCTGCCTCCTTCCACCTGCCTCCCCTCACCTGCTGCCTCTCCCCGCCTCCCCACCTGCTGCCTTCACCTGCCTCCTTCACCTGCCTCTCACCTGCTGCCTTCCACCTGCCTCCCCCACCTGCTGCCTTCACCTGCCTCCCATACCTGCTGCCTTCACCCGCCTCCCCCACCTGCTGCCACCTGCCTCCTTCACCTGCCTCTCACCTGCTGCCTTCTCCTGCTCCTCACCTGCTGCCTCACCTGCCTCCCATACCTGCTGCCTTCACCGCCTCCCTCACCTGCTGCCTTCACCTGCCTCATACCTGCTGCCTTCACCCGCCTCCCTCACCTGCTGCCTTCACCGCCTCCCATGCCTGCCTCCTTACCCGCCTCCCTCACCTGCCTTCACCGCCTCCTGCTGCCTTCACCGCCTCCCTCACCTGCCTTCACCGCCTCCCATACCTGCCTCCTTCACCGCCTCCCTCACCTGCTGCCTTCACCGCCTCCATACCTCCTTCCACCCGCCTCCCTCACCTGCCCCTCCTTCACCCGCCTCCCTCACCTGCCCTTCACCCGCCTCCCTCACCTGCTGCCTTCACCGCCTCCCTCACCTGCTGCCTTCACCCGCCTCCCTCACCTGCCTTCCCGCCTCCCTCACCTGCCTTCACCTGCCTCCCTCATTTTCTGGGTAAGAATAGATGAGAGATCAGGGATATGGTGGGGGAGAGCAAGAAGAAGGAAGAGGAGGATGAGTTGGCGGTGGAAGAAAATAAAGAAGGAGTGGTGGAGGGACACGATGAAGAGGAGGAAAGAAAGAGATCACTAATGACGATACACATCTCCTCTACCTCCCCCTCATCATCCTGCCTCCCCCCGCTCCTCCCCTACCCCCTACCCCAGACGGAGGATCACAGGGTGGTCGTCTTGAGTGAAGTTTGTCAGGGTCGTTTGAAGGGGACCATAGGCAGTGAATAACGACCAGACTGAATAAGACCATGAAAAATGAAGATCGGGATGAAGGAGGAGGGAGGGGAGGAGTGAGAAGGAAGTAGGGGAGGGTAGGGAGAGGTGAGGAGCAGGGGATTCAGATGATCATTCCGTTTGGTGAGATTGTGTGTGGGTGTGCGGGAGGTGTGTGTGGTGTGGGGGTGTGTGTGTGGAGTGTGCGGGGGAGTGTGTGGGTGTGTGGGGGGTGTGTGTGGGTGTGTGGGGGAGTGTGTGGTGTGTGGGGAGAGTGTGTGTGGGTGTGTGCGGGGGAGTGTGTGTGGAGTGTGTGGGAATGTGTGGGTGTGCAGGGGGAGTGTGTGGGTGTGGGGGAGTGTGTGTGGGTGTGGGGTGGTGTGGGTGTGTGGGTGTGTGTGGGTGTGGGGTGTGGGTGTGGGGAGTGTG
>NW_024732440.1:5160720-5298220 GCF_018991925.1 Homarus americanus | reverse complement strand
ACACACACACACACACACACACACACACACACACACACACACACACACACACACACACACACACGAAACAAGATGGTCCAAACACACACGTTATCGCATAAGCTCAAACACGTATCACAACTTGAAAAATACTGACGATAAACTCTCTCTCTCTCACACACACACACACACACACACACACACACACACACACACACACACACACACACACACACACACACACACACACACACACACTTCCTGATTCGCCTGGGTGAGCTCTTCGTTGTAAACACTTTCTTTACGCCGTCCAGAACAACCTAGGTGTGTGAGGTTAGGTGAGAGAGTGTATGTGTGTGTTTCTAGACAATTTTCCGTGTAATGTTTTCTTTGAATTTAAATATTTTTTGTATATTTAACAAACAGAGAAGCTCATTATATTCCAGCAAAGGTGTGATGAGAGAGTGTGGGATTGGTCACGACAAACAGCTGATAACTTGTAAACAAACTTGTGAGACGGAGACACTCGCCGCCGGCACCAACCACAACACATGGCCTCCTCCTCCTCCCATCAACACCTCTCCTCTTCCTCCACCTCCTGTCAACACCTCCCCTCCTCCTCCCGTCAACACCTCCCCTCCTCCTCCCGTCAACACTTCGCCTCTTCCTCCTCCTCCTGCCAACATCTCGCCTCCTCTTCCTCCTCCCGCCAACACCTTACCTCCTCCTCCTCCTCCTCCTCCTGTCAACACTTCGCCTCCTCCTCCTCCCGTCAACACTGCCTCTTCCTCCTTCTCCTGTCAACCTCGCCTCCTCCTCCCGTCAACACCTCCCTCCTCCTCCTCCCGTCTCTCGCCTCTTCCTCCTCCTCCTGTCAACACCTCGCCTCCTCCTTCCGTCAACACCTCCCTCCTCCTCCCGTCAACACTTCGCCTCTTCTTCCTGTCAAGCTCCTCTTCCTCCCCCTCCCGTCAACACTTCGCCTCTTCCTCCTCCCGTCTAAATCTCGCCTCTTCCCCCTCCTCCTCCTGTCAACACCTCGCCTCCTCCTCCCGTCATCACCTCTCCCCCTCCTCCTCCCGTCACTTTCTGAGCGATACCGCGTGTGTTGAGGGAACGAGTGTTGAATTTCTCGCCCTACCATTTTACACAATTTTATAATATAATTTCTAACTGAATCAATTATCAGTTTATTATCGTGTTTCAGAATTCGTCATCAACTAATTAATATATAAATGTAGGAATAATCTGTTGCTGTTATTATTATTATTATTATTATTATTATTATTATTATTATTATTATTATTATTATTATTATTATTATTATTATCTCTACTAAACAATCTTTCGTCCTTTTTCCAGGTACGTAATGAAGCCAGTATTGAAGACGATGTTTGCAGTACAGTACAGTACATGTATGTATGTTATGGTATTCTTATGTCCTGATACGAGCTTAAAACAAAGGCATTATACACTCAGGATAAACTTGTGGTTAATAGAGAAGTATATCAGTAGTAAAAGGTTGCGGTTTCTGTGGCGGTCGTGTTGTAATAAAAACTGGCGTTGTGTGCCCGGAGAGTTTGTTGACAGTAGCTCCTCCACTCAGCTGTTGTCATCGTGTGGCCGGGCCGTGCGGGATGCCTATCATTGTTATTGGAAATATTTTTATCGGGGAAGTTCGTACAGATAACAACTTTCCAATTATATCTGTGCCATGAGGTTTTGCTGTGTGGCTGACTAGTAAATTCCCGAAGTATATGTTGTATGTTGTATATCCGAGAGGGAAGCACTGGTGGTAATATTATAGCGAGTGATGCCGCCCGAGCTCACCAGGCCCCTCTTATCACATACAGTCCATAAACATTCCCGCTATCACTGTTATTTGTTGGGATTTTTCGGCCTCAGATGAGAGTCTCTACATCATATCATTATCACGTATCTCTTTCCTCTTCACGAGCTGTAAATAGTGTCTTTAACTATGTACAAGAAGGAGGAGTAGGTAAATATGTGTGGTGGTGTATGGCAAGTGGTGGGGCGGGTGGTGGGGCGGGTGGAGGAGTGTGTTGAGGGGCGGGTGGAGGAGTGTGTTGAGGGGCGGGTGGAGGAGTGTGTTGAGGAGAAGGTGGAGTGGCTGTCGGGGAAGTTGGAGTGTCCCTCTTCTTACATCTCCTCCTCCTCCTCCTCCTTCTCCATGACCCCACCCCCCCACACACACAACCCGATGGTATCACTACAAGTATGTTTTTGAATGACTACACTACGCTCTTGCCTCTCGACCTCTGAGTCTACATATATTCCACTTTTTTTTTTACTTATTTGTTTATCTTTCAATGATTTTCGAACGTGAGGGAAATTTTCCAGGTACTGCACAGGTAAGTGCACCCAATGGCGAATTCTTGGTCATGTTTGTTATATTGGCCAGAATTTTGAACTACGTGTGTGTGTGTGTGTGTGTGTGTGTGTGTGTGTGTGTGTGTGTGTGCAGGAGCCGCCCTTCACTAACCTTTGGGCTAACATTGAAGGTGATACACACAGCGAGGCAGCTGGAGGATTACAGGTGTGTAAGGTGGTGAGTTTTGTGTTGACCTTGACCCCTAGATGCTGCGTCACCAGGTAGGGACACGAAAAACATGGGTCGTGGGTCAATGAGTGTTGCTACCCATGGCGTGTTGTTAACGTTTCTTATACCTGACAGTAAAGTAAAATATATTTATCGAATGTGTAAGTATAAATGTCAATAGTTTTGTTATTATTATTATTGTGGAAGAGTTAACCGCTTATGGGTTTAATCATACATATAACATTAAACCGGAGCTTACAATAAACCAATTATATCACAAGAACATAACAAATCAAGTTAATATTTAATTTTAACAGAAAATTAACAAAATATATAACTGAATCTCCGTATAAGCCACATAACCAAGACGTGTTAACAGTGATGCGTTCTGACAGCAAGTAACAATGGAATATTCTCGTGTGTGTGTGTGTGTGTGTGTCTGTTTAACATTACCATAATACGTGACTTAATACTCACTTTGAACACACCATTGAAGTTTTGAGTACTCTTCTTCCTCACTTTTGTCTCTCTCCTTCCTTCCTTCCTTCCTTCCTTCTTTCTTTCATTCCCTTCTCTCTCCCCTTTGCTTTCATCCCCCTGGGCTCACCTTCCTTCCCTTACTTCTTTCACTCTCATTAATTTCTATCCTTTCCTCTCCCCTCTTCTGCCCCTCACCTCTCTCAGTTTCCCCTCCTTCATATCTCGCCTCCCCACACCACACCACCCCCCCTATCTCACCCCCCTCCTCCCTCATCTGTCACCCCTGAACCCCTGTCTTTTCTCTCCCCTCCTCACCACCTAACCCCCTCCCCCCCTCTTTACACGTTCCGACTTCCCGGCACAACGAGAGAGCGGTGAGTCAGCGTGGGGGAGAGGGGAGGGAGAGGGAAGGAGACGGATGGCATTGAGATGGTAGTAATTAAAGGGATCGATGTGTGTGTGTGTGTGTGTGATGATGGGCCACAATACATACATACATACATACATACATACATGCGATCGGCTCAGAACTGAAGGTAGGTAGGGAAGTGAAGGTAGGAAGGAGTGGAAGGTAGGAAGGAAGGAAGGAAGGAAGGAAGGTAGGAAGGAAGGAAGGAAGAAAAGGAAAAGAATGTTATAAGAGAAGCAATATATCTCCCCCGCCCCCATACGTAAGGACACATAAAAACAATAATAACAGGTTACACCCTTACACCCACCCTTACACCCCCCCACTCTCCTACACCCCCTACACTCCAATACACACGCCCGTAAACCCTTGTAATAATACTATGTAATCTACACCTCACCATCTCCTCACTACAGCCCCTCATCAAATTCCTCACTACACCCCCTCACCATACTCCCTCACTACACCCCCCCTCATCAAATTCCCTCACTACACCCCCCTCACCATACCCTCACTACACCCCCTCACCATACTACTCACTACACCCCCTCACACATACTCCCCTCAATACACCCCCTCATCTCCCTCATTCAACCCCTCTCACCATACTCCCTCACTACACCTCCTCACCTCACCCCTCACTACACCCCCTCACCATACTCCTGTCACTCCTCACCATACTCCCCTCCCTCACCATACTCCCTCACTCACCACACCCCTCACCATACTCCTCACACACCCCCTCACCATACTCCCTCACTACACCCCTCACCATACTCCCCTCCCTCACCATACCCCTCACCACCACTCCCTCCCTCACTACACCTCACCATTCACCCCCTCACCATACCTCACTACACCCCCCACCATACTACACCCCCCTCACCCCTCACTACCTCACCTCACCCCTCCTACCCCATCACCCCTCACTACACCCCTCACCACCTCATACCTCATACTCACCACACCCCCCCTCATCAACCTCCTCCCCTCACCCCCCTCACCACCTCACCCCTCACTACCCTCCATACCTCACTTCCCTCACCATACTCCCACTCACTCCTCACTCCTCCTATACCTCACTCCTCTCCTCATACTCACCCCCTCACTCCTCACTACCCTCACTACACTCACCATACTCCTCACCATACCCACTACCCTCACCACACCCTCCTCACTAACCAATCATCTCGCGGTATCAAGGGAATTTCTAGGAGGGGAGGGACTTCTCTCCTTTCTGCGACTTCTACCCTTGTGTACCTACAGGCAGAGGGAGATAAAGAGGAGGTAGAGAGAGAGAGAGAGAGAGAAAGAGGAGGTAGAATGGGAGTGGAGAAGGAGAGAATGAGAAGGCAAAGACAGACTGGGTGGGGGGGGGAGTTCAGCCATCCATGGAGGGAGAGGAAAGACGTTTGGAGGGGAGGGAGGACAATTGCATATGAAGGGGGTGGGGGAGGGAATATAGGATGGGGGAGGGAGGGAGAAGGAATGGGAATTGGAGGGAGGGAGGAAGAAGGCATGGGAATTGGAGGGAAGGAATAGGGGACAGAAGAATGGACGTTTACATGTGGAATGCGTCTAATGGAAGCTGTTGTGTATGCATGAAGCGTTCCGCACACGTAATTGGGTTTCCGACTTGTCACTTAGGTCGACTTTGTGTGTGTCTGTGTGTGTTTGTGTGTGCGTGTGTGTGTGTGTGTAAGTTCGTGAAAATGTGTGCCAGCTAGTTAGTTTATTTCCAATATGTATGTGCGTAAATCTGCATAAAGCTACACCACATCTGCATTATATTATTGTGAACGTAAGCACACACACACACACACACACACACACACACACAATAATAATACTATCAGGCTATCAATAACACACACACATCAATATCATCATTACAATATCACACACACAAGACACAATAACACACACCTTGTTTTAAAACTAAAACCTCATAAAAACAACGATAATGATGGTAGATGTTTGAGAGATAAATCTGACCGAGAGTTTCACGCATCTCAGTTCAGAGGGAGACTGGGGTGGGTGATGGTGGGGGGGTGGGAGGGAGGGGAGGGGAGGAGGGGGGGTGGGAGGAGAGGGAGGGGAGACAGCCATGTAATGAAATGGAATTTAATGCCGGGTGTAATTAGATGTTTGATCGTGGGTTGTATGATGTGTAGGGAAGGGGGGGGGGATTAGGTAGAGGGTGGGAGGGAGAATTGTAAGGGAGAAGAAAGGGGGATTCGTGGATGACGCGGATGAGGGAGAGGTTTCTGGAGGAGAGGGTGAGGGGGTGAGTAGGGGGAGGGTCCTAGAGAAGAGCAGGGTGGGGGGGGGGTGCTGGGTGTGAGCGGGAGGGGGAAGGGTCCTGGAGGGTATAATAGCATCAAGCTACAGCCTGCTTATCTCAGCTTAACGAGCGTTTAACCCGGGCGTAACCCACATACTGACCCCCTAATGCAGTTGTTCCACCCTGTGTTGACCACCGTGAAGTGTGTGTGTGTCGGTCACTTTATTGTTGTTATTATTATTATTATTATTATTATTATTATTATTATTATTATTATTATTATTGTTATTGTTATTATTATTATTATTATTATTATTATTATTGTTATTATTGATGTTATGATTGTTATTATTATTGTTGTTATTAATGTTGTAGTTATTATTTTTATTGTTATTATTGATGTTGTTATTGTTATGTTATTATTATTGTTATTATTATTGTTATTAATGTTGTAGTTAATATTATTTTATTATTTTATTATTATTATTATTAAAGAAGGAAGAGTAATGACAAGAATAGAAAAGAAGTTGGAGAAGATGAAGATGTAAAGAACAAAACAGGAAGAACAATATGAAAAGAAAGAGAGAAAGTAGTATTAACAGAACGTGAGAAGAGGAAGGGGAGGAGGAGGAAGGGGGAGAGGGGGGGAGAAGGAAGAGGGACCATATGTTTCAGCAGGGGTGCTTGTTTCCCTCGGGCAATGTGGAGATGTTGGGAGGAGGAGGGGGTGAGGAGGTGTTGGGAGGAGGGGTGAAAGAGACTGGGGGAGGAGGAAGTGGGGAGGTGTTGGGAGGAGGAGGGAGGGTGTTGGGAGGAGGGAGAGGACTGGGGAGGAGGGAGTGGGGAGGTGTTGGGAGGAGGAGGGGTGAGGAGGTGTTGGGAGGAGGGTAGAGGACTGGGAGGAGGTGGGAGGTGTTGGGAGGAGGGTAGGGACTGGGAGGAGGAAGTGGGGAGGTGTTGGGAGGAGGGAGTGAGAGGGACTGGGAGGAGGAGGGAAATGGGGAGGTATTAGGAGGAAGAAGAAAGGGAGTGAGGATGAGATGGGTGGGAACGTTTTTGGAGGAGGAGAAACGAAGTAGGAAGGTGTTGAGAGAGGGATGTGTTTTGGAGGGAGAGAAAATAGGGGAAAGGGGGAGGTGTAGAAATAGAGAAGCAGAGGGTAGGGATTGAACAAAGGGGACGATTGATGGTCCTTCGGAATGGAGAACTAGGTTCTTGAGTGAGGAAACACACACACACACACACACACACACACACACACACACACACACACACACACACACACACCCACCACCAGTTAGCCATGTTTGTTTACGTCTGAGCAGGAACACGTGTGAGTGCAGGCTCCTGTGTAGCAACTGTGGTGTTGAGCCGACGGCACTCTCTCTCTCTCTCTCATGTTTACCATGTGTGCTCAGTGCTCAGTAAGAATGTATGTTTGGGATATGTAAGTGCATAGGTATTTGTGTGTGTGTGTGTGTGGTAAATTCAGCTGTAGGCACCCTTTATACAAGACTCTCTCCAGGTAGCAGCTCCACCTTCCCTCTCCTCCACCTTCCCTCTCCTCCACCTTCCCTCTCCTCCACCTTAATGTATTCCCCTTCACTGCTCTAGCACCACCCCTAGGCTAGAGAGAGAGAGAGAGAGAGAGAGAACGACAACTTCATTTTAAGAGTGAATGTGTGTTCAGGACTGGAGCAGGAGGAGACACCAGCACTGAGATGGTCGGTAAGGCGTGAGGTGAAGACGACGACAGAAAGTTAAAGAGGAGAGGAGACGAACACCTTGACGTGGCCAGGGTGTTGTGTGATGGGGTGAGGAGGTGGGACGGCAGGAGACAAGTCGAGGAGGCAGCGGGTGGGACGATACACTGTTTGAAAGGATGGGAAACAGAAGGATAGGTAAGGAAGCTAGTGGATGGGAGGAGAGACAATGAATCCTTGGACATATGTTGGTAAAGAGATATAAGGATGGAACTGGTGGGAGGTGAGAAGGATGTTGGGACAGGGTAGGTAGGAGGGAGAGGGATGGTGGAAGAGGATGTGTGGGACGGGTCGGTAGCAGATAGCGAGGGTGGGGCTGTGTTGTTTATTGTATTACACCCCTTTAGCATGGCTCCTGCTCTCTCTCTCTCTCTCTCTCTCTCTCTCTTTTTACATATACTGCCTTCTCCATCCTCCCCCCATCTCTCTCCCAGCCATATCTCCCTCCCTCCCTCCCTTCAAGTGCATGTCTCCTGGCCAGGACGCAAAACTCCCTAATCTCCCTTACCCCCTCCCCTCCCCCCTCCCCTCCTTCAATATTCCACTGGGGAACCGACACCAAAATTTTGATCCTGCAGATATGTGATACTGGTGTTTGTTGAAAGGGGTCTTAGTGGGGAGAAAGAGGGGGTGTTAGTGGGGAGAAGAGGAGGTGTTGATGGGAGAAGAGGAGGTACTGGTGGGGAGAAGAGGAGGTGTTGATGGGAGGAAGAGGGGTGCTGGTGGGGGAGAAAGGGAGGTGTTGAGCTGGGGGAGAAGAGGGATGTTAGTGGGGAGAAGAGGGATGTTGGTGGGGAGAGAGGAGGTGTTGGTGGGGGAGAAGAGGGATGTTGAGTGGGGAGAAAGAGGGGGTGTTGGTGGGAGAAAGAGGTGTTGGTGGGAGAAGAGGGGGGTGTTGAGTGGGGAGAAGAGGGGGTGTTGGTGGGGAGAAGAGGGAGGTGTTGGTGGGGAGAAAGAGGGGTGTTGGTGGGGGAGAGGTGTTGGTGGGGGAGAAAGAGGGAGGAGTGTTGTGGGGAGAAGAGGAGGTGTGTTGGTGGGGAGAGCACTGTACTTTGTGTTGTAGTTTTAAGTTATTACTGCCTCTTAACTACGGCAGGCAGGCAGGTGGCACTATGAACCACGTCTGGCACACAGCTGGGAAAGTTCCAAGACGGGACTCGGTTAGAAACAGCCTTTTAACTTTAAAATTGGTTAGAAAACTTAATCGCTTGTTTGTAATTTATTTAGACGTTCGTGATTGGTGGGTAAGCGAGTTTCTGATTATTTGGCTCTTGATTGGTGGTTTAGTAGGGGTGTCTGATTAGCTGGCTCGTAATTGGTGGTTTAGCACGAGTGTCTGAATAGCTGGCTCGTAATTGGTGGATAAGCGAAGGTATGTGATTAGCTGGCTCGTGAATGGTGGATAAGCGAAGGTGTTTGATTAGCTGACTCGTGATTGGTGGTTTAGCGGGAGTGTCTAATTACCTGGCTCGTAATTGGTGGTTTAGCGAGAGTGTCTGATTAGCTGCTCCTGATTGGTGGTTATCTGGAGTGTTTGATTTGCTGGTTCGTAATTGGTAGTTCAGGGGAGGCATTAGCTGGATCTGACAGTGATTGGTTGTTGTAATCACCCCGGCTAGCCAATAGACAGCGAGTGATGACCTGCATTACTGTCGTTAACCAGGTTGTTAGTGTGTGTCTCTGGACGGGCAGTTATTGGAGGCGGCTTTGGTGTGTGTGTGTGTGTGTGTGTGTGTGTCTGTGTGTGTGTTTATGACTCAAGTGTGAGTACCTCAGGGGAGAGGAAGGGAGGGAGGTAGACAGAGGGGGAGAGGAGGGAGGTAAACAGAGGGGGGTGGGAGGGAGGAGACAGAGGGGGAGGTAAACAGAGGGAGCGGAGGTAGACAGGGGGGAGGGGGGAGGGGAGAGGTAGACAGGGGAGGAAGACAGGGTAGAGGAGGTGATGGGAGGTAGACAGGGGAGAGGAGGGGAGGTAGACAGAGGGGAGAGGAGGGGAGGTAGACAGGGGAGAGGAGGGGAGGTAAACAGAGGGGGTGGAGTGGTGGTAGACAGAGGGGAGGGGAGGTAGACAGGGGAGGAAGACAGGGGAGAGGAGGGGAGGTAGACAGAGAGGAGAGCCATGCCACACAACGTTATGGTTATCGTAACGTCTAATAAAGCGATGTATGGTGGGCTGTTCCCCTCAGTCTCCCCTCAGCCTTTCCCCTCTCTTTTCTCCCTCTCCCTTCTTCCCACCTTCACTTCCCTCTTCCCACATATCCCCTCCCTCTCCCCTTCCCCTTTTATCTGCCTTCCTCTTCTTCTCCCTTCATTTCCCTCATCCTTCCCCTCACTTTTACCCTCCCCTTAGTACACATTGACCCCTCAGGTTGTTAGTATCCTCTCCAATTCCTCTACTTCTCCCCTCACTTTATTCTTCCTCACTGTGTACAGCCCTCAGACTTTTCCCCTCACCCTCCCTACCTTTCTGTTCTTTGCTTTTCCTCCTCCTGTCTCTCCCTTTCCTCTCACTGCCTAACCCGTTCCCTCATCCCTACTTTTCGTTCGTTTTTCCCTCTCCCCTCACCACCCTCCTGTTTTCCCCCATTCCTTCCCTCCTTCTTCCTTCTCTTCCCCTCATCCCACCTTTTTTTGTCTTCCTCCACCTCCTTCCCTCCTTCCCTCACCTGTCTTTTTGTCTCCCCTCCTTCCTCCTCTCTCCTACATTCTTCTCTATCTCTTCACCTCCTTTCTTCCCCTCACCTCCTTTCTTCCCCTCGTCTGCCCCAGGACCACACGTCTCACCTCGCCTGTCTTCCCCTCACTCTTATCTCTCCCTCACCTCCCACTTTGTCACCTCTCTCTCCCCCCTTCCCCTTACCGTCGTCCCCTTGTCTGTCCCAGGGCCACACGTGTCCCCTCTTCACCACCAGGGAGGAAGGGAGAGAAAGGGGCTGGTGGCACCCTCCTCTCCCTGGCACCCTCCCCTCCCCCGGTACCCTCCCCTCCCAGCACCCTCCTCCTGCTTCCCTCCCCTCCCCTAGCACCCTCCCTCCCCGGCACCTCCCCTCCCAAGGCGCCCATCAAGACAACCCTCTCTCCACTATGTCAAGAAGCAGAGGACCTGTGTGTGTGTGTGTGTGTGTGTGTGTGTGTGTGTGTGTGTGTGTGTTTGTTTTTGCAGGCCATTGTATACTTATAATACTTATACATGTGTGTGTATTATGCATGTGTGTGTGTTGTGCATGTACGTGTGTGTGTGTGTGGCTTCATCAGAGATGCAGTAAACAACCACTGTATGAAACCAGCACTATAAAACAACATAATAGTGATAATGGTCTTTTACTAGTGACTTATAGAGAGGAGAGTGGAGAAAGGAAGAGCATAAAGGTAGTTACCGAGGAATGTGGGATACTGTTTATACCAGACAGTGAGGGAGGAGGGGGGATGCTAAAAGGAGGTGAGGAAAAGGAGGAAGACAGGGAGAGGGAGGAGAGATGGAGAGGGAGGGTAGGAGGTAAAAGGAAGGGAAGGGAGGGACAGAGTAAGGGGAGTTGGGGAGGGAGGGAGGGAGTGGGAAGGGAGAGAGAGGGGTAGGGAGGGTGAATTGACAGGGCTGGCTGGCTGGCGGTGATTTGCTGCAACGACACGGCGCTTATAGTCCATTCTCCCTTCTCCCAGCCTCCTCTCCCCTCCCCTCCTTTATATCTCCTCCCCTCCTCTCCTTCTCCTCCCCTGTCTGAGGTAAAAACGTCTGTGTGGTACTTTGCTTTTTTTCCTGTTTATCGTCGCTTTCTTTATCACAAGTGGCTCTCTCTCTCTCTCTCTCTCTCTCTCTCTCTCTCTCTCTCTCTCTCTGTATATGGGTGGCTCCGTTAGTCAGGGTCGTTTATGGTGGACCTGACCTCCGACAACACTCAACTTTATTTCCAGACGTCGTAATTGACTCTAGAGATGCTGGAATTGACTTAAGCTGTCCTAGAACTGACCTATGTATCTTAAGCTGTCCTAGAACTGACCTACGTAACTTGAGATGTCCTGGAACTGACTTAAGCTGTCCTAGAACGGACTTAAGCTGTCCAGGAACTGACCTACGTAACTTGACATGTCCTAAAACTGACTTAAGCTCTCCTAGAACTGACTTACGTTACATTAGAACTGACTTAAGATGTGTTGAAATTCATCTAAGCTACATTAGAATTGACTTCAGGCGTCTGACTGACTTAGGAGAGCCTACTGTAGGTTGACGCGATGTCTTGAGACGATTTTATTCTCCGATGGAAATGACTTTGAGATGCTGGAAATGACTCGAGAAATCCTGGAACTGGATTTAACTCACGAGACATTGGAGAGCGAGATAGAGAGAGAGAGAGAGAGAGAGAGAGAGAGAGAGAGAGAGAGAGAGAGAGAGAGAGAGAGAGAAACAGAGAAAGGAAGGAAAAGAGAGAGAGAAAGATAGAGATAGATTAAAAAAAAAAGACGAGACAGAAAATAGATTGCAAGGGGGAGGGAAAGACGGGACGAGGATTTAAAGAAAAGAACCAAAAAAGAGAAAGAGAATAAGAAAGGTAGATAAGAGAGACAGAGAAAAAACATATGAAGACAGATTAATTAAAACAAATAAGAGAGACGAAGAAGAGAGATTAAAAAAAATGAGAAAAACAATAGAGACAAAAAGAGAGAGAGAGAGAGAGAGAGAGAGAGAGAGAGAGAGAGAGAGAGAGAGAGAGCCCTGGAGACGTCGGCTTTAAGATGGTATCAGGCAGAGAACTCATGAGGGAGGTGTGGCCCTTCTCCTGCCGCTGCTGCTCATGCATGGCGTCTGGCAACCTCCTTGGCCTCGCCACCTCCACTTTCTGACCTCACTTTGGCTTCTCTACCTTCACCTTCACACCACCTTTGGCCTCCCTGCCTTCACTCATACCTCCCTTGGCGCCCTACCTCCACTCATACCTCCTTGGCCTCGCCACCTCCACTTTCTGACCTCACTTTGGCTTCTCTACCTTCACCTTCACACCACCTTTGGCCTCCCTGCCTTCACTCATACCTCCCTTGGCCTTCCTACCTCCACTCATACCTCCTTGGCCTCGCTACCTTCACTTTCTGACCTCCCTTTGGCCTCCCTACCTCCAGTTGAGTTGACTTCGACGTTTATTCTGCGTTTTAGGAGATAGAAAGGGAAGGACACATACATACATACATACATACATACATACATACATACATACATACATACATACATACATACATACATACATACCTACATACATACCTACATACATACCAAACCTCTTGCGGTCTCTGGGGGAGTTGTTGCAGTAGAGTATTAGGAAGGAAGATATGCACCAACAGACCAGGCGTTATGACCCATAAACCTTCTTTAGTGTGGGAAGATCTACTGAATATGGCGCCTCTCTTCCATGTCTCGACAACCACACACACTTACTGTTAACATGCACTTGAGATATGCACTTTAGGGGTTGGACTTACCTGAGATATGTACTTTAGGGTGTTGGACTTATTATTAACATGCACTTGAAATATGCACTTAAGGGAATGGACTTGCTATTAACATGTACGTAAAGGATGACACTTACTGCTGTTAAGTCCTTCACCTCTGAGGAGAGAGAGAGAGAGAGAGAGAGAGCACTAAATTTGAATAAAATATCTTTTCAAGTAAATAATTCCTGGGCTGGAGTGAGTTATTCCATTTATGTTGTGTTTATGTTGTATTTATGTTGTGTTTATGTTGTGTTTATGTTGTGTTTATGTTATGTCTATGTTCCTGTGTTATTCATTAAACATTTATCTATATATACCTACTAGTTTATCCTTGTGTCGTATGTGTATGTATTGTTACCACTACTACTGCTACTACTGCTACTACTACTACTACTACTACTACTGCTACTACTACTTTTTTCTTCTAAAATAGCCTCCATCCTCCCCCAATAGCCATACCTTCGCCGCTATTTTATTACCTTAAAATTAAATATCCTAATACATAAGTAACTACCCTGGCTGTGTTGAGTTAGTTGAGCCGCAGATCTATGCGGCATTCAGTGACTGTTGCCTCATAGTCAATATCTTCGACTGTTGTCCGCTTTGGGGCCCGATGCTCTCGTTCCCCTGAGGCTACTACTACTACTATTACTACTACTACTTTCATTCTTTCTTTCCCCCTTTCCCTTCTTCCTTTTATCTCCTTCGTTTATCTCTGTTTTCTTCCCTCTTCTTTCTCTTTGCTTTCCTCTTTCTTCCCTCCTCTTGTTCTTCTTCCTCCACTCTCTTTACATTCCTCTTCTTTCCTTCTCTTCCTCCCTCTACTCTTCCTACTCCGTTTTCACTTTCCTCTTCTTCCTTCTCTTCCCCTCCTCCTCTTCCTTCTTTGGGTTCACCAGCCACCACCAGCCATATAACAAATAGAGTGGCCACCGCTTGACTTGGTGGGACTCTCCTGTGCCTGGAACTTTCTAGAACTTCCTGTGACCTTTTAGAACTTCCTGGAACCTCATGGAACCGTTTAGAAATTCCTGGAACCTTCTGGAACCATTTATAACTCTCTGGAACCATCTAGAAATCCCTGGAACCTTAGGGAACTTTTTAACTTCCTGGAAACTCCTGGAACCCTAGGGAACTTCCTGGAGCCTTTTAGAACTTCCTGGAACCGTTTTCTAGAACTTATTGGTACCTTTTGGATCATTGTGGAACTTCCTGGAACTTTCTGGAACTGTGTCATCCCTAAACGTAATTTTAGACACGTTTTTACCCAACATTCTGGAATCTTCTGCGTCTTCTGGGAGAGTTTTGTTGGCTTCTGGAACTTTCTGTACTTACCTGGAACTTTTAGGGGATATCTTGTAAATTTAACCCCCTGAAACTTCATGGAAACTTATGAATCCCTCTAGTTGTGGTGTTGGTGGTGGTGATGGTGGTGGTGATGGTGGTATTGGTGGTGGAGATGACAGTGATGATGGTGAAGGTGGTGGTGGTGGTGATGGTGGTGGTGGTGATGGTGGTAGTGGTGGAGGTGTTGGGGAGACAAGACAATGCCTTACCATTAGGGTCGAGCCCAGTTTTGTTTTATGTGGGCCACTCAACCTTAATGCTCCACGCACGCACACCTCAGCCAGGATGGGAGAGGGGGGAGAGGGGAGGGAACAAGAGGAGAGGGAAGAGTGGGAGAGAGAGAGAGAGAGGGGGAAGATGAAGAAAATTTGTCTTGGATAGGTTTATTTGTCTTGATGTGAAAGTGGTGGAGAGACAGAGAGAATGTGAGAGATAAAAGAGACAGTCAGAGAGAATGTGAGAGATAAAAGACAAGACAGAATGTGAGAGAAAAGAGACAGATTGAGAGAATGTGAGAAGTAAAAGAGACAGAATGTGAGAGAGAAAAGGGACAGCGAGAGAGAATGTGAGAGATAAAAGAGACAGACAGAATGTGAGAGAGAAAAGAGACAGCGAGAGAGAATGTGAGAGATGAAAGAGACAGAATGTGAGAGATAAAAGAGACAGATTGAGAGAATGTGAGAAGTAAAAGAGACAGTGAGAGAATGTGAGAGATAAAAGAGACAGAGTGAGAGAATGTAAGAGATATACCGTGGTGTTATTGAGAGTAAGGCAAAAACCACGATGGAAGACTAACAGACAGACAGAAAGACGTGGTTAAAAAAAAACAACAACACTTCCTTCTCTTCCCTAATTACCATCCCCAAAACACGGTACACACACACACACACACACACACACACACACACACACACACACACACACACACTAGGTAAAAAAAAAAACTACCTCCCCTTCTCCGTCATTACTCCCCTAGTAGGCGCTGGAGGGGATGAAGAAGGTGTTTTGCTTCGCCATAATCGTTCCCGAGAAGTTTGTTTTTCACCTTTTATGATTTTCGACCGACCGCCCATAGCGTCAGAAAGTTGGCGGGCAAAACATTTCACTTTCTTAACGTGATGTTGGTTACGATTCACTCCCACCCCCCCCTCCCTTGTCCTTATTTTTCATTTACTTTCAAAAATATTCTCTCTATTTACGTACTGTACTTCCTATGTGCGTGGAAAGTACAACAGAAAAGTCAATAGGATATCCGTTGTTCGACTAAATGTGTGGTAATAGTAGTCAGTGTGTCAACGTCTTGGCAACTCCGATACCTATAGTTGCCAGTACCTCCAGTAGTGTAAACCCCTCGGGCTCAGCTGATTACGGGGGCTACTATCACGGCTAATCAGCTGATTTCTGGTTACACATGTAGATAACACACACACACACGCGCACACACACACTCTCCCTCTCATACACACACACAGTGATATCATGTAGGATAACTCGTAATGCACCAAGTATCTTAGGTGTTATGTGTATCTACGTGTATCATCTATGTGTCTTGTTTATTTTGTATTATCATGTGCTTTCCTCCACACCTTGTTTATCACTACTAGGTTTTGTTATCGCTTGTGTGTGTGTGTGTGTGAAGGTGAGAGATAAAGGAGAAGAGAGAGAGAGAGATAAAAACTCACTTCTAAACAAAGCAAAAATTAAAACAGGAGAGCAACACCGTCATCATTTTCCATCTGTAAAATTTTCCCCCTCCCTCCCTCTCTACATCAAATATTCCAGGACGAAAATAGTAACTAGCAACTGGTAGTAAGGTGTTGACGATTAGCTGGCGCCCGAGGTGAAGGGGTTGCTGATTGGCCGTTAATGATTGCGGGTAATCCAATCACCTCCCGAGTTGGCCCCAAGGAGGAAGGGATGAGATTTTAAAGGTTAATATTACGTAAATGTGATTTATTTATGTTACAACCCCATCATTCGTTCAACAAGTTAGTGTGGTGGGTTACCGACTGTCTGTTTGTCTGTATGTGTGTGCGTGTGTATATACTGTATGTGTTTGTGTGTATATATGTGTTTATATGTATGTGTGTGTGTTTGTGTCCTTATGTATGTGTGTGTTTATGTATGTTTGTGTTTGTGCATATATGTGTATGTTTCTGTACGCCTCTGCATATATTCTGTAAATAGTTGCTGTCTCTCCCCTACTTAGAAATTATGGTCAGTGTAGATGAGATAAAGTTGATGTTAGGGAAAGAAAGTTGATGTTAGGGAAAGAAAGTTGATGTTAGGGAAAGAAAGTTGATGTTAAGGAAAGAAAGTTGATGTTAGGGAAAGAAAGTTGATGTTAGGGAAAGAAAGTTGATGTTAGGGAATGAAAGTTGATGTTAGGGAAAGAAAGTTGATGTTAGGGAAAGAAACTTGATGTTAAGGAAATAAAGTTGATGTCAAGGAAAGAAAGTTGATGTTAGGGAAAGAAACTTGATGTTAAGGAAATAAAGTTGATGTCAAGGAAAGAAAGTTGATGTTAGGGAAAGAAACTTGATGTTAAGGAAATAAAGTTGATGTCAAGGAAAGAAAGTTGATGTTAGGGAAAGAAAGTTGATGTTAGGGAAAGAAAGTTGATGTCAAGGAAAGAAAGTTGATGTTAGGGAAAGAAAGTTGATGTTAGGGAAAGAAACTTGATGTTAGGGAAAGAAAGTTGATGTTAGGGAAAGAGAGTTGATGTTAGGGAAAGAAAGTGAAATGTCTCGGGGAAATAACCTGCTGGGTAAGGTTGTCTATTGAGCATCTGAGTGAAAGATCTCGCGGGGAAACTGGTGAACGGATTGTGGGGAAACTTTAAGAGTATTTTGACGATGATAGCTGAGTGGAACGATAGCTGAGTGGAACGATTGCTAGGTGGAACGAGAGCTGGGTGGAACGATAGCTGGGTGGAACGATTGCTGGGCGGAACGATAGCTGAGCGGAACGATAGCTGGGGTGGAACGATAGCTGGGGTGGAACGATAGCTGGGTGGAACGATAATTTCTCTGAAGGAGGAAGAGGAAGAAGATGAGGAGGAGGGTGTCAAGAGGTCCATTAGGGCTTAACAACCTTTACCTGGGTCTTCCTTCCTCTCTCTCACCCTCTCCCCCACTCCCCTCTCTCCCCCCTCCCCTCCCCTCCCCTCACCTGTCTCTCTCTCCCTCTTCTCTCACTTCAATACACACTGTAGTGAAGCTGTCTCCCCACCCCTCTCCTTCACCCCCCCATTTTTCCTTCATCCCTTCTCCCATCTCCCTCTTTCTTCCTCTTTTCACCCCTCTCCGTTTCTCTTCACCAATTTCCTTCTTTCTCCCCTTCCTTCTTCCCTCTTCCACCTCTCCCTCATCCCCTTCCCCATTTCCTTTCGCGTGTATGTATGTTTAGACTTTTTTGTGCATGTTTACTATATTGATATGGAGTGTGTGTGTGTGTGTGTGTGTGTGTATTGATGTGTGTGTGTGTGTGTGTGTGTGTGTGTGTGTGTGTGTGTGTGTGTGTGTGTGTGACTATTGCTCCCACTAAATTATATACATTTTATACATACAATATATACACCTACATACTGTTATACATACATCCCTTACAGCACCAAGTATTCTCACATACATACATATATACATACATAAATACACACTACTTTGCTGTCACTCGGAATCGAGTATGACGATCATCCAGCAATGATGCAATGATACGAGTTATTAAGGATGTCACCTTCGTTGGTGAGCTCTGAGGTGACTAAAGAGGCCGATACAGGACCGGCAGGGTCACGCACAGATGTTGCACATGTGGGGGGCTACATCTAGTGCGGGAGGGGCGGCGGCAGCGTCTTTCCTGCGTTGGCGCTTGTCTGCCTCGTTATGCAGTCGGGCTAACTGGAAAGTATTGACACCTTCTCGTGTGGTGTTCCTCCAAGCGTTAGGATGTGGGGTAATCGTCTCCCAGGTGACGAGGTCGATTTGGCACTTTTTCAGGTTTGTCCTTATACCTTTTCAGTTACCCGCCGGCGTTACGTGTACTATTCGTTAGGTGACTGTAAAGTAGCTGCTTTGGCAGTCTACTGTCATCAATGCGGGTAACATAGCCAGTCCAGCGTAGTTGTTCGCGTTCTAGAAATATCCCCCAGTATCAGTAAGGTTAGATAAGACAGGTTGTGACCTCCCTAAACCCAGCCAGATTAAAGGGGTGAAGCTTCTTTGAGGGGAAAAAATTACAAGAAATTTAATAACGATTCCAACTTTCTCGGCAGCGTCTTGAGGCAGTTTTTACAACGTGCTCCCGACTTGATGAAGAAGTTAATGAATAATTCTGAAAGAGATTTATATTTTGTTCTGTGTGTGTGTGTGTGTGTGTTTTAAAGATGGTAGATGAAGATGAATTAAGATAGAGCAGAGAAACCTAATCTAACCTAATCTATACTAATCTATGATAACACTCTCTCTCTCTCTCTCTCTCTCTCTCTCTCTCTCAGCACCATTATGTTTAGTCCCGTGAATAATTAAGACCTCGAGACAGTATATATGTTGTTCAAGTTTAATAAACCTCTATGTTAACTAGTGTGGCCTCGACAAGCACTTCATATATCAGTTAAGTGTTTAGTAATCTCCTGAGAACTGTGGGGGTCACTGGGGGGGTGAGGGAAGGAAGGAAGATAAGAATGGAGCACGATCGGGAAGAAGGAGGAAGATAGGAAACAAAGAATGGAAGAAGGAGGGAGGATGGAAGGAAGAAGATAATGGGAGGGAGGAAGGAAGCAAGGAGAGATAGGAAAACAAGAATGTAAGAAGGGAGGAGGAGGAAAATAAAAGAACGGAAGTCAGGGAGGAGGATAGGGTGGGAGTCAGTTATCAGTGCACAGTGAAGCCTTCAGGGAATTGAGGTTAGAGGTTAGAGTCTTCCTCTATCAGTTCAGGCCAGACAGACTCTCAGTATGATAAGAATGATAAGTCCTCGTAATGATAATAATAATAATAATAATGATAATAATAATGTATTTGTAATTCATATACTATCCCAATACAAATAACACAACGAAACAACACAAACAAACAAACATAACACATCCAAACAACACACCCAAACAATTCAAACCAACACACACACACTCATCGATCCACACACACACACACACACACACACTTCTTCATGTTGTTAATTTGCATATAAAGTATTCAACAAAGTCAATCTTTCTTAAGCTGCACATCTATTACAGCGTTTCATATCAGTTCTCGGTGTAGAGGTAATAATAATAATAATAATAATAACCGGTTTATTGAAAAAGATCTGCAGCCCGAAGGCTGAAAATATACATTGGACATAAATGACTTATTACATACATTGGTGGTTTAACAAAAGCCTTCATTAGAGAAAGGTAAAGGAACATACAGTGAACAAACAGATTAATGTTTACACACGTAGATCATGTGAGCTGAGGTGTTGAACAGCAGACACGTAGTGTAGTAACTCCCTCACAGATGGCGTTATGAGGGCCCTGATGAAGTAGTAATTCCCTCACAGATGGTATTATGAGGGCCTGATGTGGTGTAGTAAATCCCTCACAGATGGTGTATGAGGGGCCTGATGTGGTGTAATAATTCCCCCACAGATGGTGTTATGAGGGGCATCACGTGGTGTAGTAATTCCCTCACAGATGGTGTTATGAGGGCATCACGTGGTAGTAATTTCTCACAGATGGTGTATGAGGGCCTGATGTGGTGTAATACCCCCACAGATGGTGTTATGAGGGATCACGTGGTGTAGTAATTCTCACAGATGGTGTTATGAGGGCATCACGTGGTGTAGTACTTCTCACAGATGGTGTATGAGGGGCCTGATGTGTAATAATTCCCCACAGATGGTGTTATGAGGGGATCATGGTGTAGTAATTCCTCACAGATGGTGTTATGAGGGCATCACGTGGTGTAGTAATTTCTCACAGGTTGTGTATGAGGGGCCTGATGTGGTGTAATAATTCCCCACAGATGGTGTTATGAGGGCATCACGTGGTGTAGTAATCCCCACAGATGGTGTTATGAGGGGCATCACGTGGTGCAGTAATTTCTCACAGATGGTGTATGAGGGGCCTGATGTGGTGTAGTAATTCCCCACAGATGGTGTTATGAGGAACCTCACATGATGCTGTAGCAACTCATACTACGTGGTGTCGTAGCATCATGTGTGAGTGTTAGCTTGGGTACGACTCGGCTGTTACTGTTGAGTTGTTTTTCGCTGACTTAAGCACTGTTCACCACCATTCAACACTGGTTCCATTCCTTTCCCCAAATAGTAACTTCTGGCGAGAACTTGTTGATATTCCGGTGGGGAGGAGGGTTCAGGGAGGAGTTGGTACGGGCCAACATAATAGTTGACGTGGCTGCTGCTAGAGCAGCGACAGGTGCGTTCTTTGACCCGTCTTGACCGTCGGTGGTCAAGGATGTAGTGTGTGTGTGTGTGTGTGTGTAAATACCTAAACTGACCTGGCCCTTCATTAAGCATGTATAGTAATTAAAGGTGAGTTTTTAGAATCAGTTCAGATGGTGAGAGTCACATTGATAATTAAGACCTTTAAACACACACACACACACACACACACACACACACACACACACACACACACACACGGTAAGTCCTCCAAACTATAAAATGTTCAAGCACCCTTAACCTCTTGTACTGACTCCACCAAAACTCTTGACTTGACCTGACCCGTCCTGACTTGCCCTGTCCCTTATTATAGGTGATTGAATGTCCCTAACTAAGGTCGTCTCTGTACTGTAATTTTGATGACGTATTTAGAAGTTAAATCTTTATGTATTAACTTCAGTCAACCAATGAGGTGTTTTCTTAACTTCAGTCAACCAATGAGGTGTTTTCTTAACTTCAGTCAACCAATGAGGTGTTTTCTTACTGATGTTAATGAGGTGTTGGGAGGTGTGTGGTATAGTACAGGTGTTGGGAGGTGTGAGGGGTATAGTACAGGTGTTGGGAGGTGTGGGGTAGTATAGTACAGGTGTTGGGAGGTGTGAGGGAGTATAGTACAGGTGTTGGGAGGTGTGGGGGAGATAGTACAGGTGTTGGGAGTGTGAGGGAGTATAGTACAGGTGTTGGGAGGTGTCAGGTGTTGGGAGGTGTGTATAGTACAGGTGTTGGGAGGTGTGTATAGTGCAGGTGTTGGGAGATGTGAGGTAGTATAGTACAGGTGTTGGGAGGTGTGAGGGAGTATAGTGCAGGTGTTGGGAGGTGTGGGGAGCATAGTACAGGGTGTTGGGAGATGTGAGGTAGTATAGCAGGTGTTGGGAGGTGTGGGAGGGAGTATAGTGCAGGTGTGTGGGAGGTGTGGAGGTAGTAGTACAGGTGTTGGAGGTGTGTGGGTAGTAGTACAGGTGTTAGGAGGTGAGGGAGTATAGTACAGGTGTTGGGAGGTGGGGTAGTGTGTTGGGAGGTGTGTGTAGTAGTACAGGTGTTGGGAGGTGAGGGAGTATAGTACAGGTGTTAGGAGGTGTGGAGGTAGTAGTACAGGTGTTGGGAGGTGAGGGGTAGTAGGCACAGGTGTTGGGAGGTGTGGGGGTAGTACAGGTGTTGGGAGGTTAGTAGTACAGGTGTTGGGAGGTGGGGTAGTAGGCACAGGTGTTGGGAGGTGTGTAGGAGGGAGTATAGTACAGGTGTTGGGAGGTGTGTGTGAGGTAGTAGTACAGGTGTTGGGAGGTGTGAGGGAGTATAGTACAGGTGTTGGGAGGTGTGGGGTAGTACAGGTGTTGGGAGGTGTGAGGGAGTAGTAGTACAGGTGTTGTGAGGTGTGAGGTAGTAGTACAGGTGTTGGGAGGTGTGGGGTAGTAGTACAGGTGTTGGGAGGTGTGGGGTAGTACAGGTGTTGGGAGGTGTGGGGTAGTAGGGTGTTGGAGTAGTGCAGGTGTTGGGAGGTACAGGTGTTGGGAGGTGTGAGGTAGTATAGTACAGGTGTTGGGAGGTGAGTGGTAGTAGTACAGGTGTTGGGAGGTGTGGGGTAGTAGTACAGGTGTTGGGAGGTGTGGGGTAGTAGTACAGGTGTTGGGAGGTGTGGGGGTAGTACAGGTGTTGGGAGGTGTGAGGGAGTATAGTACAGGTGTTGGGAGGTGTGAGGGTATAGCACAGGTGTGAGGTAGTAGTACAGGTGTTGGGAGGTGGGGTAGTACACAGGTGTTGGGAGGTGTACAGGTGTTGGGAGGTGTGGGGTAGTAGTACAGGTGTTGGGAGGTGGAGGGAGTAGTACAGGCATTGGGAGTGTGTGGGGTAGTAGTACAGGTGTTAGAGGCGTGGGGTAGTAGCACAGGTGTTGGGAGGTGTGGGAGGGAGTATAGTACAGGTGTTGGAGGGTGGGGTAGTAGTACAGGTGTTGGGAGGTGGGGTAGTAGTACAGGTGTTGGGAGGTGTGGAGAGGTGTGGGAGGTGTGGGGTAGTAGGTGTTGGGAGGTGTGAGGGAGTACAGGTGTTGGGAGGCGGGGTAGTAGTACAGGTGTTGGGAGGTGTGGGAGGAGTACAGGTGTTGGGAGGTGTGAGGGGGAGTATAGTACAGGTGTGTTGGGAGGTGTGGGGGAGTAGTACAGGTGTTGGGAGGTGTGAGGAGTAGTACAGGTGTTAGGAGGTGTGGGGTAGTAGTACAGGTGTTGGGAGGTGGGGGTAGTACAGGTGTTGGGAGGTGTGAGGGAGTATAGTACAGGTGTTGGGAGGTGTGGGGTAGTAGTACAGGTGTTGGGAGGTGTGAGGGAGTATAGTACAGGTGTTAGGAGGCGTGGGGTAGTAGTACAGGTGTTGGGAGGTGTGAGGGAGTATAGTACAGGTGTTGGGAGATGTGGGGTAGTAGTACAGGTGTTGGGAGGTGTGAGGGAGTATATTACAGGTGTTGGGAGGTGTGGGGTAGTAGTACAGGCATTTGGAGGATTTGGTTGTCATCTTAAAAGACTTAGGACCAGCCAGGCCCCGACAGGTGAGGTGGGCACCAAACTAAAGGGAGCAAAAAAGGAACTTCTGGAATCGTTTTCGGGTAAACTAGGAGGCTGTAACTGACATCCAAAAGGAACTACTGACGAAACAAACTGTACGTATTTCTTTAATAGGACACAGTAGTTGTAATGGAAAGTGAAATAAATACAAAGTAAACAACAATATTGACATAATTGAGACCCCCGAGTGCTGTAGCTCTCTTGAAGAAAACACCTCGTTCTTATTCAGGAGTCACGCAGCATCTAACATCGTCAATAACCTCCTCACATTAACCTCCTCCTGCGGGAGAGGTGAGCGGGGAAGGCTATCGGCCCCTCGCTGTAATGTTTGATAAAAAGAGTTGGGAAAATGTACCCCCATCGAGGCGCTTATGAGAGCCGAGGGAGCTATGAATATGTAGATTAGGGCTGCCACCTCTAACACACTAGTGACCACACCACACCATCCACACACCACACACACCACATCACACCACCATACAATCCACAGTCACACTACACCACACCACCATACACACCACAGTCACACCTCACCACAGTCCCACCACCACAGTCACACCTCACCACAATCCCACCACCACAGTCACACCTCACCACAATCCCACCACCACAGTCACACCTCACCACAATCCCACCACCACAGTCACACCTCACCACAATCCCACCACCACACCCATAACACACCATCACCATTTTCCATTGAACAAACTGTACTGCACATTTCCCCGTTAGGTTAGGTTAGGTTATACACTGGAATGACTTCACCAACTTTAACCTAACCTAACCTAAACGAGGAGAGAGAAAAAGAAGAATGAAAAAGAAGACGAGGAGAGGGAAGGGGAGGGAGGAGGAAAAAGGAAAAAATTAAAACTACAACCGAAGAAGGAAGACCGAGAGGATGAAGAATAAAACCCTAAAGAGTGGGGAGAAGGAAAAAGAAGAAGACGAAAAGAAGAAAGAATGGGAAGGAGGAGGAAATGATAAAGAAGAAGAAGGAAGGGAGGAGGAAGACAGGGGTGGGTAGCCGAAAGTGGACAACGAACACTTGGCATGGCGCCATCTCTCCAGTCTGCCTTCCTCTTTAAGTCCCGTTTTCTTTGGAGGAAAAGCTCGACAGTGATACCAAACGAGAAACACGACCCCTTACCTTTAAAGCCACTTCTAAGTACGGTTGATTATAGACTCGTGCTGTTGGTGATACTTATTTTATTGTATTACATGGTATTTGATAATTACAGGTACAGATAGTTGTTTTACAGGTTCCTTAAAGACTTTTACACTTACAGGTGGAAAGGATCGTTTTCTGTTAGTGTTGGTAATATTTGTTTGCTCATATTTTTCATGTTAATGTCGATAAATGTGTTTTTTTTATTTTGTTTTTGAAGAGATAATGTGTTATTTTATAATGTGTGTGTGTGTGTGTGTGTGTGTGTGTGTGTGTGTGTGTGTGTGTGTGTGTGTGTGTTAGAGAGTGCATACGTTACAATGCATACTCTAGTACACACACACGCTCGCAAACATACTATACACACACACACACACTGACGTCACTACTACTACCTTCAGTACCAACGTCATAAATATTATCATTAATTCTGACGTCACGTTATCAAGTAGCACCTCCAAGTATCTCGAAGTGTCATGTTTACCGTCTCGCTATTGGTCCATTCTCCCGTTAATCATGGTGATGGTAGTACAGGTAGTTGAGTCACTGGTCCTGATAACACACACACACACACACACACACACACGGTAGTCATCTTATTACAACATTTCTATGGGATTTTTGGGCGACAACCTAATTCTCTGAAGCATTATGGAATATTTGACTGAAATAGATGCAGGGTGATGAGTGTGAAAGAGAGAGTGGTGTGTGAGAGTGTTGGGAGAGGGGGGGGGGAGGGGTATGTGTATGTAAATAAAGAGGGAGAAGCCACAACAACAACTACCTGCACTGCCAAGAGGGTAGACGAGAGACCTTTATACTATATGCTGCCACCATCACCACCATCCATGACCCAACAAGTATAAGGTTAACAGGATAGATGTAGTACCAGGATGTTGATGGTTAATGGCAGGAAATTTAATAGACAGACATGATAATCAAGGAAGTTGCTGATTCGACGTGATACAAAACAGGATGTTAATTCGACGTGATATCATTTGGAATATCTTGAAATGCCAATATAATCTGAGAGAAGTGCGTAACATACATACCTGTACATACATACATACATACATACATACATACATACATACATACATACAAGTAAATCACTGTAGGTGCGCGTGATCTAGGTATATGCTGATAACCACAAGGAAAGAAGAAAACACGTAATGGATTCTTCTTTCCTTGTGGTTATCAGCACATACTTACATACTGTACATATGACAGAGTTGTACACAAAATTCAGGCTAACTATGAGTGATAATGAATGACGGTGGTTGAATGTTTTACTTTGATTGGTTACATTAGGAAAACGTTCAAAGCTTAAACCGTCAGGGTAAAAAACGTTCAAAGCTTAAAACGTCAGGGTTAGAAATATTCAAAGCTTAAAACGTCAGGGTTAGAAACGTTCAAGGCTTAAAGCGTCAGGGTTAGAAACGTTCTTAAAACGTCAGGGTCAGAAACGTTCTTAAAACGTCAGGGTAGAAACGTTCAAGGCTTAAAACGTCAGGGTTAGAAGCGTTCAAGGCTTAAAACGTCAGGGTTAGAAGCGTTCAAGGCTTAAAACGTCAGGGTTAGAAACGGTCTTAAAACGTCAGGGTCAGAAACGTTCTTAGAACGTCAGGGTTAGAAACGTTCTTAAAACGTCAGGGTAGAAACGTTCAAGGCTTAAAACGTCAGGGTTAGAAACGTTCTTAAAACGTCAGGGTCAGAAACGTTCTTAAAACGTCAGGGTCAGAAACGTTCTTAAAACGTCAGGGCTAGAAACGTTCAAGGCTTAAAACGTCATCTGTTGTGGACTAGAGATTATATTTATTTGTTTAATTTGATCTCCCTGGTGTGTGTGTGTGTGTGTGTGTGTGTAAACGCTACTCGCACTTATTTTTTGAGTCCTCACTACTACTCAGAATACATTCACTCCTCACAAACGAAAACAAATAATCTGTCAGTCAAGTCAGGAGAGGCGGAGGTCGACCGAACTAAATGCTACTGTCTCGGATAAGGGAGGTATGCAGTATATAACTGACGGTATGTTGGTATGCTAGACTATACATACCTGAGTATATTGCCGTGTTGGTGTCTGTATACATTTGGGTAGTATTGGTGATACATATTCAGCTCCTGCGTGTTGGTTTGGCTTCGTATACAGTATACCTTGGTCTTCCTGAGCTTGTGTATGTGCTCATTGCGTATTGTTGCCGTTTACCTGTAATTTAAGACTATACCTTACGAATTGGTTTGCCCTGTATATAGTTCTTATTGCATCGTGGTGGTATCGGTACTGCTGCAGTGATTACCATGACAGCATTGTATATCCTGGTATGTGTGAGTCAAGACAGTCACTTGCTTCCGGCGTGAAATCCCAGCGTGAAACACAATGAAAGTCGACGAAAGATGACGACACAGGCATGCTATTCACCCATCTTATCGTAACTTATTTCATTATCTATGAATGGTCGAGGAGCTTCTGAGCCACTAAACTCCTCCCAGTTGACGCTTAGCAATCCGGCCAGAAGTATATAACCATCGTGGAAGGGTAGTTTGCCTATAGTTAACGAGCGTTTGGGGGGACCAGTGACGAGTGGCGGCGGACGTTCGTGTAAACTCTTGTTTTTTTTGTTTTTTTGTTTTTTTAGTCACTAACGGTGGTCGTGGTGGACGGTGGTCGAGGCATTGCGGTGGTGTTGTTGTGGTGTGATCCTGTAGGGGGACCTTGATGAAACTTTAACCCCGTCAGGAATTACGGTCAAGAAACTTAACCCGGTGAAACATATTTAAATAACATTGGACAACGGGAAAATAAATTTACGTTGTGATAAACCGCTTAAGATTGTTGTTGTGAACTGACACTAAGGTGGTGGTGGAGGGGGGGCCATCTGGGTGTTGTCTGCCGTGAAAAGAAGGTTCCATGTGTGCTCTTGAGCGTATTCTTCCTCGTGTCGTGTGGCAGTGGTCGTGATGAAGCTGCCTAAGGTTATGAAGACGAGATCGGAGTCCTCCCTCTGGTAAGAAATGATTGTTGTGGTTATAATTCCTGACTGTTGTATAGGGATTAACCTCTGAACTATAACCCTCTAGAAAGAACATTATTTATGATTACTTCTGGTTGTAGTTGTGATTAATCGTGAACATAATTTCAGTTATTGGAGGAAACAATTTTAAATAACTCTGTTTATTGAGACTTAACCAACTAGCTATCGTTACAATTATACCTGTGACATAAGGGGTTCAGTTTCTCATTATAGGGATTCAGTTTCTCATTAAAGGGATTCAGTTTCTCATTAAAGGGATCCAGTTTCTCATTAAAGGGATCCAGTTTCTCATTACAGGGATCCAGTTTCTAATTACAGGGATTCAGTTTCTCATTAATGGGATTCAGTTTCTCATTATAGGGATTCAGTTCCTTATTAAAGGGATTCAGTTTCTCATTAATGGGATTCAGTTTCTCATTATAGGGATTCAGTTCCGCATTAAAGGGATTCAGTTCCTTATTAAAGGGATTCAGTTTCTCATTAATGGGATTCAGTTTCTCATTATAGGGATTCAGTTCCGCATTAAAGGGATTCAGCTCCTTATTCAAGGGATCCAGCTTCTCATTAATGGGATTCAGTTTCTCATTATAGGGATTCAGTTCCGCATTAAAGGGATTCAGTTCCTTATTAAAGGGATCCAGCTTCTCATTAAAGGAAGGTTAACACTTTCCATTTACTAATTACTCGTTAACATAAGACCTTACCAATGGGGAAAGTTCTTAGAGAATTTGAAAGCCATTCGTAGGAAAGTGAACTTGTAGTCATTGGTCTGAGAGGCGCGTCTGGGGAGTTCAGTGGACTGTAGCACGGGTCTTTGGTCTATAATTATTATGAGTGGGGCTTGTTCGTTAATGTGTTTCTAGGTGGTAAAGGTGTTGTCTTAGGTGGTTAAGGTGTTGTCGTAGATGGTTAAGGTGTTTCTTAGGTGATAAAGGTGTTTCTTAGGTGGTTAAGGTGTTGTCTGGGTGGTAAAGGTGATTCTAGGTTCCCACGTTTAAGGTTCTTTTCTTCACTTTTTTTATACACTGCGAACCTATTGACAGAAAAAGGAAACCTCTTCAATTTACTTTACGCAGCAGCAGCAGCAGCAGGAGGAGGAAGAAGGCAGTAGCTAACCTCAGCGATTTTAATGCATCGACAAATTGACAAAAAATCATCAGTGAACTATAGCAGGAACGAAGCACTTAGCGATAAAAAGTTGTTTGAGAGTTATGGCCTCGAAAATATTGTTGGAACTAGCTGGACGTAAATCCTCTCTCGCAGCGCTCCCATAAAGTTAGATTTTATTTTTATTTTATTTTTTTAGTGTAACAAAAGTTCTTAAATAAAATCCCCGCCCTCAAATTGTTAGTTAAGTGACGCGTCTGTTGTTAACTTGGTAATATTAAATTTGATGAGGCCTTTTGTTGTTGTTGTTGTTATTAGTATTATGGTTATGCCGAACTAAAATTAGGGTGGAATAATAATAACTCTAACTAGTCATGTTTTTTTTCTCTTCGTAAAGAAAAACACAGCCGGTGGTAATGCTTGTAGCTGCCATCTTTGTTAACTTGAGGTGTCGTTGAAGTAATGCTTGTAGCGGCCATCTTTGTTTACTTGAGGTGTCGTTGAAGTAATGCTTGTAGCTGCCATCTTTGTTTACTCTGGAGGTGTCGTTGAAGTAATGCTTGTAGCTGCCATCTTTGTTTACTTGAGGTGTCGTTGAAGTAATGCTTGTAGCCGCCATCTTTGTTTACTTGAGTTGTCGTTGAAGTAATGCTTGTAGCTGCCATCTTTGTTTACTGAGGTGTCGTTGAAGTAATGCTTGTAGCTGCCATCTTTGTTTACTTGAGGTGTCGTTGAAGTAATGCTTGTAGCTGCCATCTTTTGTTAACTTGAGTTGTCGTTGAAGTAATGCTTGTAGCCGCCATCTTTGTTTACTTGAGGTCGTTAGCATGCTTTAGCCGCCATCTTTGTTTACTTGGTGTCGTAAGAATGCTTGTAGCTGCCATCTCTGTTTACTTGAGGTGTCGTTGAAGTAATGCTTGTAGCTGCCATCTTTGTTTACTTGAGTTGTCGTTGTAGTAATGCTTGTACGCTATCTTGTTTACTTGAGGTGTCGTTGAAGTAATGTCTGTAGCCGCATCTTGTTTATTTGAGGTGTCGTTGAAGTAATGCTTGAGTCGCCATCTTGTTAACTTGAGTTGTCGTTGAAGCAATGCTTGTAGCCGATCTTGTTAACTTGAGGTGTCGTTGAAGCAATGCTTGTAGCCGCCATCTTTGTTACTTGAGGTGTCGTTGAAGTAATGCTTGTAGCTGCCATCTTTGTTTATTTGAGGTCGTGAAGTAATGCTTGTAGCCGCCATCTTTGTTAACTTGAGTTGTCGTTGAAGTAATGTCTTAGCCATCTTTGTTTACTTGAGGTGTCGTTGAAGTAATGCTTGTAGCTGCCATCTTTGTTTATTTGAGGTGTCGTTGAAGTAATGCTTGTAGCTGCCATCTTTGTTTACTTGAGGTGTCGTTGAAGTAATGCTTGTAGCTGCCATCTTTGTTTACTTGAGATGTCGTTGAATAATGCTTGTAGCTGCCATCTTTGTTTACTTGAGGTGTCGTTGAAGTAATGCTTGTAGCCGCCATCTCTGTTTACTTGAGGTGTCGTTAGTAATGCTTAGCTGCCATCTTGTTTACTTGAGTGTCGTTAGTAATGCTTGTAGTGCCATCTTTGTTTACTGAGGTGTCATTAATGCTTAGCTGCCATCTTGGTTTACTTGAGGTGTCGTTGAAGTAATGCTTGTAGCCGCCATCTCTGTTTACTTGAGGTGTCGTTGAAGTAATGCTTGTAGCTGCCATCCTGTTTACTTGAGGTGTCGTTGAAGTAATGCTTGTAGCTGCCATCTTTGTTTATTTGAGGTGTCGTTAGTAATGCTTGGAGCTGGCATCTTGTTAACTTGGAGTTGTCGTTGAAGTAATGTCTGGCTGCCATCTTTGTTAACTTGAGGTGTCGTTGAAGTAATGCTTGTAGCTGCCATCTTGTTTACTTGAGGTGTCGTTGAAGTAATGCTTGTAGTAGCCATCTTGTTTACTTGAGGTGTCGTTGAAGTAATGCTTGTAGCCATTTTCTGTTTACTTGAGGTGTCGTTGGCTAATGCTTGTAGCTGCCATCTTTGTTTACTTGAGTTGTCGTTGAAGTAATGCTTGTAGCTGCCATCTTTGTTTACTTGAGGTGTCGTTGAAGTAATGCTTGTAGCTGCCATCTTGTTAACTTGAGTCGTTGGTAATGCTTGTAGCTGCCATCTTTGTTAACTTGTGGTGTCGTTGAAGTAATGCTTAGCTGCCATCTTTGTTAACTTGAGGTGTCGTTGAAGCAATGCTTGTAGCCATCTTTGTTTACTTGAGTTGTCGTGAAGTAATGCTTGTAGCTGCCATCTTTGTTTACTTGAGGTTATCTTCTGATTACTTGAGGTGTCGTTGAAGTAATGCTTGTAGCCGCCATCTTTGTTAACTTGAGAGGTCGTTGAAGTAATGCTTGTAGCTGCCATCTTTGTTTACTTGAGGTGTCGTTGAAGTAATGCTTGTAGCCGCTTTCGTTAACTTGAGGTGTCGTTGAAGTAATGCTGTAGTGCCATCTTTGTTAACTGAGGTGTCGTTGAAGTAATGTCTGCCATCTTTGTTTACTTGTGGTGTCCTTGTAGTTCGTGGTCGTCCGAATGTTTCACAGATATTAACAATAACGCTAATTTGTTCACTAGACGATGCAGGTGAATTTATTCTTATGGTAATTAATAAATATCTCGGGAAAGAGACAACGATGCCTTTATTATTATTATTATTATATTATTATTATTATTATTATTGTTATATTATATTATTGGGTAGTCGTCTGTGTGCATAGTTTGGTCATTTATCGCTATTCTCCTCCCCCGCATTTATCCCCCTGTATTTTCTCTCCCACCCTGCCTTACTCTCCCCTGCCTTTACCTCCCACCCTGCCTTTCCTCCCTGCCTTCTCTCCCCTGCCTTTCTCTGCCTTTACTCTATCCACCCCTGCTTATTATTCCCTCCTGCCTAAACTATCCCCCCTGCCTATTACTCTTTCTCCTCCCTGCCTATTACTTCCTCCCTCTGCCTATTACTCCTATCCACCCCTGCTTATTATCTCTCTCCCTCCCCCCCTGCCTATTACTCTCTCCCCCTGCCTATTACTCTCTCCCCTGCCTATTACTCTCCTCCCCCTGCTTTATTCTCCTGCCATTTCCCTCCTCTGCTTATTATTCTCTCCTCCCCCGCCTATCCCCCATCTCTCTCCCCTGCCTTTCTCTCCTCCCCCCCTTTCCCCTGTTTATTCTCTCCTCCCACCCTGCCTATTACTCTCCTCCCCTGTTTTTTGTTTTTTTTTTGTTTTGTTTTTTTGTTTTTTTTTGTTTTATTCTCCTTGCCTATTACTCTTCCACTTCTGCCTATTACTTCTCTCCCAATTTCTGCCAATTCTCCTCCCCTGCCTATTTCTATCCACCTCTGCTTATTATTCTCTCCACCCTGCCTATTACTTTCTCCCTCCCCTGCCTATTTCCTCCCCCCTGCCTATTCTCTATCCACTCGCTTATTCTCCTCCCACCCTGCCTATTACTCTCCTCCCCTGCCTATTACTCTCCCTCCTGCCTATTACTCTATCCACTTGCTTATTATTCTCCCTCCCACCCTGCCTATTACCTCTCCTCTGCCTATTACTCTATCCACTTCTGCTTATTATTTCTGCCTATCCCTCCCTGCTTTACTTTCTCCTCCTGCCTATTACTCTATCCACTTCGTTTATTATTCTCTTCCCCTCCCAATTCTCCTCCCACCTGCCTATTACTCTCCTCCCACCCTGCCTATTACTTCCCTCCCACCCCTGCCTATTACTCTCCTCCCTGCCTATTACTTCTTCACCTCCCACCCTGCCTTTCTCCTGCCTGCTTCCTATCCACCCCTGCTTATTATTCTCTCCACCCTGCCTATTATTTCCTCCCCACCTGTCTATTACTCTCCTCCTGCCTATTACTCATCCACCTCTGCATTATTCTCTCTCCACCCTGCCACACTCCCCTGCCATTATTCCCTTATTATTATTCTCTCCCCTTTCTCTCCCCCTGCCTTTACTCTCTTTTGTTTATCCCCTGCCTATTACTTCTATCCACTTCTGCTTATTATTCTCTCCTCCCTCTGCTATTACTTTCCCTCCCTGCTATTACTCTATCCACCCTCTGCCTATTACTCTCTCCCACCCTGCCTATTACTCTCCTCCCGCCCACACTTCTCCTGCCTATTACTCTCCACCCTGCCTATTACTCTCCTCCCCCTGCTATTCTCTATCCACTCCCCGCTTATTATTCTCTCCTCCCACCCTGCCTATTACTCTCTCTCCCCTCCCCTGCCTACTCATCTGTTTTCTCTCCCTGTATTCTCTCCCTCCCCTGATTACTTCTCTCCCTCCCCCCTGCCTATTACTCTCTCCCTCCCCCTGCCTACTATCTCTGCTTATTATTCTCTCCCTCCCACCTGCCTATTATTCTCTCCCTCCCCCTGCCTATTCTCTATCCACTCCCCCTGCCTATTACTCTCTCCCACCCTGCCTTTATCTCTCTCCTCCCACCTGCCTATTACTTCTCTCCCTCCCCTGCTTATTATTCTCCCTCCCCCCTGCCTATTACTCTCCCTCCCCCCTGCCTATTACTCTCCCTCCCCCTGCCTATTACTCTCTCCCTCCCCTGCCTATTACTCTCTCTCCCCCCTGCCTATTACTTCCCTCCCTCCCCCCTGCCTATTACTCTCCCCTCCCCCTGCCTATTACCTCTCCCCCTGCCTTTACTCTTCCTCCCCCGTTATTCTCTCCCTCCCCTGCCTATTACTCTTCCCTCCCCCTGCCTTACTCTCTCTCCTCCCCCCTGCCTATTACTCTCCTCCCCCTGCCTTCTCTCCCTCCCCTGTCTTCCTCCTGCCTTACTCTTCCTCCCTTTTTTCTTACTCTCTCCTCCTCCCCTGCCTATTACTCTCCCTCCCCTGCCTATTACTTCTCCCCTCCCCCCTGCCTTTCTCTCCTCCCCTGCCTATTACTCTCTCCCTCCCCGCCTATTCTCTCTCCTCCCCCCGCCTATTACTTCCCTCTCCTCCCCCGCCTATTACTCTCTCCCTCCCCCTGCTTTTCTCTCCCTCCCCCCCGCCTATTACTCTCTCCCTCCCCTGCCTATTACTCTTCCCTCCCCCCTGCCTTTACTCTCTCCCTCCCCTGCCTTCTTCTCCCTCCCCTGCCTATTACTCTCTCCCCTCCCCCTGCCTATTACTCTCCCCTCCCCTGTTTCTTCCCCTGCCTATTACTCTCCCTCCCCTGCCTATTACTCTCTCCCTCCTGCCTATTACTCTCCCTCCCCCTGCCTATTACTCTCTCCTCCCCCTGCCTATTACTCTCTCTCCCTCCCCTTCCTATTACTCTCTCCCCCCGTATTACTCTCCCCCCCTGCCTATTACTCTCCCTCCCCCCCACCTATTACTCTCCTCCCTCCCTCTCACTTTCCCCCGTATCTCTCCCTCCTCACTACTCCCCTCTCTTTCCAGATCTTTCCTCCCAGAAAAGTGCCTCCAGTAGAGCATTTCACCTCCTTTATGTAGCGGAGGTATGCCCGGGCCTTTACCGCCATGTAGTGAGGCTGTAGAGAGAGAGAGAGAGAGAGAGAGAGAGAGAGAGAGAGAGAGAGAGAGAGAGAGAGCCGCGCTTGGCAGACAGACGGTGGAGAGAAAGAAAGACCGACAGGCAGGCAGGCAGGCGGACGTGAGAGAGAGTTAGAGAATGAGGAGGACGAAGGTGGTGAAAGAGAAAGATAAGTAAAGAGAGGGAAAGAGACTCATGGTGAGAGTGAGTGAACGAGCCTGGATCCCTTGTTCAGAGGTTTTGTGTGGATCATTATGGAGTTAATAGAGTAAGTGTGTCGGCTGTGAGTGTGTCGATGGTGAGTGTGTCGGCTGTGAGTGTGTCGGTGTAATAGCCCCTGTCTTATAGGCAGAAGTATTTATATACATGGGTTAATTACATTAGACTTGTATACTCTATCGCCCTCTGTAACTTTTCACACACACACACACACACACACACCCAAGATGCTCAGGTCTTGGTAATAGTGGTGACTGATTGGTTGTCGTGTTTGATAGGCGAACTCGTAACAATGGTTTTAAATTTGACAAATTTAGATTTAGGCGCGAAATAGGTAAATATTGGTTTGGAAATAGAGTAGTGGATGAGTGGAACAAGTTACCAAATATCATCATTAACTCGAATACGCTGGATAGCTTCAAACATAGGTTGGATGGATATATGAGCAAGAGGGGTTGGGTGTAAATGGGACTGCCTAGTATGGGCCAATAGGCCCGCTGCAGTTTCCTCCATTCTTATGTTCTGATTAAGTAGCCGGGGCTCTGGCCACCTGATGCGGCAGTAGTTTGATATCCTTGACGAGAGGAAGACGTTATTGAGAGCCATCATGGATGGTTCCGTCTTCCCTCGAGGGAGGACGTCGGATATATCACCGTTCTCCCTCGACGGGTATCACAGGCACTCTTACTCAACACCTCACACCAACAGGACGTATTTTAGAAGAGCTATTTAACATAGCCCCCGTCCTCATTTAACACCCATAGCTACAGTGATTAAGTTACGGTGATATACACTTGGGACTGTATATAATATATTTTCTTAATAAATAGAAGAAAGACAGTTGGGTTTCACTACTAAGACCCTATATACTCTTACATGTTCCAGCCCCATTAACTCATCAAGAATCAACGATTAAAGGGCCAGTTCATCGGCTGTGAGTGTTTCTGCTGTGAGTGTCTGTTGTGCGAGTCAGTTCTTTGTCTTAGGGCAAGCTGGAGGTTGTCTGTGCCGATATATAATATTTCCATGGGCAGTATAATGTAGATTCTAGTCTGTGGGTTTCATTGGTTCATCTTTGAGAAGTTTCTGTGAAGTCTGTTTCTGGTGGTATGGTCAGGTTAGCTAAGTATGGTATCGACGGTTAGGCTAGAACTGGATAGGGTTGGATAAGGTTAGGTTAGAATAGGATAGGGTTAGGTTAGGTTCAAGGCACGGAGAACACGGTCTATACATACCTCATCATAAGAGTAAATTCAAAGTGAAAAAAAATAATCCCTCTGGTCAACGTAACTTCCACCACGTCACTATCCCCATTTAAAGCCCCTCTCTCAAAGACACAAAACAACCCTCCATGAGAAAATTATTCATCAGTTAAGTCAGAAAAATCAGATATCGATGCAGCTGAAAACTAGCAACACTTAATACAGTCATTTGCAACACGTAGAATCATTTGCATATGAGAGTTGGGTGTTGCGAGGTTGTCCTAATATGTGAGGTCGCCTTACAGGTGTTCGTAGCCAGGTGTGTGTTATAGTTAATGATGTAATTAACCTTTTCGGTGACTGAAGTGTGTGGGGAGTCATTGTCATAATTCATTTTTCACTATTAGTACTATTGTTATTGTCACTGTCATTATTGTCATTGTCATTAGGATTATGGTTATCATTGTCATTGTCATTATAATAATTATCATTAGGGTTTTGGTCATCATTGTCATTATCATTATGGACAGTGGTGTTATTATTTTGTCATTGTTGTCAGTGGTTTCATCATCAATTTCATCATCAGTGTCATCATTATTATTTTTCTTATCATTACCATCTTTATTAACTGTTATTAATTTCCCTCCTTGTGTCCTCGCAGGTCTCGGAGCGCGGTGATGGAGGACGGCGTGAGTGTGAGCTCGGCCTCGGGATCGGCCTCGGGAGCTGGGTCATCGTCGGCCTCCAGCGTCGGGGAGGAGGTGGTACTGAGGATTAACGTGCCGGAGCTCAAGGTGGAGAAATGCCTCCAGTTCCACAAGGACGACCTCGTGTGGGACGTGAAACAGCAGGCCCTCGCAGCCCTGCCCAAGGTAAGACACACACACACACACACACATACACATACACACACCATTACCTAAAAGGGGATAATTTTTAGGACACTTTCAGAGCTATACCGAGTTTCGAGGCGATTCAGAACATTTTTTTTTGGGGGGGGGGGACAATTGAAAATGTTTCGGGGTATTTCTAGGTAATTTCCATCGTTTTTTCATGGCATGTCTGATTCTTTTAAGGTGTTTCACAGCATGTTTAGGCATTTCAGAGCATTTTTAGACATTTCGGGACATTTTTAGGCATTTCAGAGCATTTTTAGGTATTTCGGGACATATTTCGGTATTAAATGGCATTTTAAGGTGTTCAGGGGCATTTTGAGGGTGGTATTTCGGGATAATTTCAAGTTAATTTAGAGGGTTCAGATCACCAGGAAAGAGTCAGATCTCCAGGACGATTAAGGGCTCAGGTCACTAGGATGATCAAGGTTCAAATCACTCGGATGATCTAGGTTTAGGTCACTAGGAAGATTAACGGTTTCAGGTCACTAGGGTGATTAAGGATTCAGGTCACCAGGATGATTAAAAGAGTTTAGATCACTCGTATGATTTAGATTCGGGTCTCCAGGATGATTAAGGTATCAGGTCACCTTATTAGCGTCCATTATCATACCTTCAGGGGCCCCCTTTGACGTTTTCTAATGGACGTGATACATAGAAAACGAAATTACCTTCAGATTATACATAAAAAATAGAACTTAGTTTTTATCTTCACTTTCAGCTGCTTGTCACCGTGCCAGTGTTTACAGCAACATCACAAATCAACATTATTCTAAACATTTCAACATTGTACCCAAAAATGTGAGAGAGATATTGTACCTAATTCTTCCACTAGTGTTTAACATTATTTCTCTATTCCTCAGTACATGTTTATCATTCATTCTATCTGTCCCTTGTGTTTTATTATCATTCTTATCTATTGTGCAGGTTTTTATCACGTGTTGTTTGTATTATCAGTGTTTACTCTTATTACATGTTTGTTAATGTTTTGTTTTATTATCCGTGTCTTTTTTTATTTTTTATCATATATATCTTTGTTTATCATGTGTTGTGTATATATCTTTGTTTATCAGTGTTATCCCTTATTACGCGTTTATCATCAGTGTCCTAAGTACACGTTTATTATATATATATATATATTGTTCCTGTGTTATCGGTGTTTCTCCTTATTATTGTGTTTATCGTCGGTTGTCTTTCATGTATTCCTCCTCTTCTTCCTCAATTCCTTCCTTTTATACTCCTACTCTTCTCTCAAACCATATGTACATAGATGGTATTGTTAGTGTTACGTTCACAGTGTGTATGGGGGGGGTGTAGCTAGCGGTGTGTTGACATTCTCTCTCTCAGTCCGTCAGCCAATCTCAACCCCCCCTAGTGATTACTGAGCCGGCCAGATTCTCAAAAGATAAGGAAGATAATTTTAATCGCCATTTATCTGATCATTGAAGAACTTATCAAAATTTGTTGACCTTTTTTGGGGGGGGTGTTGGGATGATGTGAACACTTGATGAGTCTTTTGAGAATCTTCGTGTAGGACGATAGAAATGTCGCCTCGGCTTTTTCTAGTGATCAATGTTGCAATCAGTCATGTTGGGGAGGTTGGCTGTCAGACCCACAGTTGTCTGGTCTGTCTGTGTGTGTGTGACCTTCCTCTGCTACTGATCAATCACCGCCGCTGTCTCCTCCATCATTCTGGTATAATTATTTTTTATCGATTTTTGTTTTCATTTTCATCATTCACAATACTTAAGTCATCTCTTGTTCCCCGCCCGTGTCTCGTGTTGATGGATCGCACTGTACGAGTTTGTCATTAAGTCAACAGCCGAGAGAAATTGTAATTTAGGATATTAATCCTTTAGAATACAGGAGTTTCTTTTCGCTGAATAAAATTGTCTGACGCCAGCCGGGGTAAAGTATTAAGTGCGCCGCTGCCCTCGAAAGGTTGAATTTATGCATTATGACCGGGATTCATAGCGCGCGCGTACACACACACAAAGCAAGATTAACATCGGTGCTTTACTTTCGAGATTGCTAACACGCACACGCACACACACACACACACACACACACACACACACACACACACACACCATCCTTCCAGCCATGCATAGCGACCATTACATAACAACTGCAGGATCCTATCTAATGTTTTATTTTTCCGGTTTTTAACACAAGTACATCAAAACAGCCATGCATAGCGAGCATTTTCAAATGATAAATGCAGGATCCAGACTTTTGTTCCACTTTCGGGGTTCGAAACACAAACACCGAGTCCCAGCCATTACCTCCGACCGCAGATGACCCGTACCCCAGCTCCACCCTTGTGTTTCATTGTCCTCATAACTGTTGTTAGTTGAGTCACTCACGTTAATCACCCAGGTGCAGTAATCCTTCATACCCTAATTATACTCTAGTCTTCAGTAATGCCAGTTAAGAATCTCTGCCGCCACTGATCGCTCGCAGTCGAAAAGTGGGTAAGAATGGCACCCACTCCCGGCAAACATTTTCAGGCGGTGCCATAAATTCTGCCGTGATTTAGTATTCATAGTCTCTCTCTCTCTCTCTCTCTCTCTCTCTCTTTATACTCGGCCAAGACCACCACCGCTAACCTGGTCAAAATTTATACGGTTAAAGCCGGGTTGGTGTCTGACCTTTTTTTATATAACTTTCCCTTCCATCTTTCTAGACTTGACTCCTCCCTCCCAATTTTCTCCTTCCGTCTCCTTTTCCCCCCCTTCCTCCTTTCTTTCTCCCATCTCCCTCCCCCAGCTCCTTCATTCCTTCTCTCCATCTCCTTTCCTCCCTCCTTCTCTTCTCCCCCCCTCCTCCTCTTCTCCCCCCCCTCTCTCTCCATCTTCCTCCCCAACTTCTTCATTCCTCTTTCTATCTTCTCTCCTTCCCTCCTTCCTTCATCTCCTTCCCTCTTACCTTCTCTCCATCGCCTCCTCCTTCTCCCCCCACCACCACTTCCTCTCCACCACCACTATCTCCCTCCACCACCCCCCACCACCACCACCTTCCTCCACCACCACCACCACCTACCACCACCACCTACCACCACCTTCCTCCACCACCACCACCTACCACCACCACTATCTCTCCACCACCCCCACCACCACCACCTCCACCACCCCCACCTCCTCCACCACCACCACCTCCCTCCACCACCACCACCACCTTCACAGACTTTTAAAAGACATTTCTTCCAGATTTCGACAATTGTGTTTTGGGAAACTTTTTCACTACGTTTCTCAGACTTGTTTATAAGACTTGAGCATAAATTTCAGCCTTTCCTCCCTACTGGGTTTTAAAGACTTTTTGATATTTATTTATTCTTAAACATCCTGGACTCCCCTCTTCCCCCACCCTCCCTCTCCAACGCCCCTCCACCCTACCCACCCATTCTCCCGCCCTCTCCACCCACCCATTCTCCAACCACCCATTCTCCACCACCCACTCTCCACCCGCCCCTCTCCACCTCCCCTCTCCTCCCCTTCCATCAAGACGTTATTTCAGATTTTGCTTTCTTGAATTTCTTGGAACTTTCTCGCGAACTTCTTCAGATTTCCCCTTCTTCCTCTACAGTTTTCCAGATTTTCCCGCCAGATTTTTTTTTAACTCTTGACTCTCGAGACTTATCCTGTAAACTCTTTCTACTATTTTCCTATCGAGTATTTTTTTTATTCAGATTTTCTAAAAGTGGATGAGACTTTCTAAACTTTTCCTTCTGGAGATTCTGAGACACCAACCAAGCCTTTAGACTTTCTCACCCACCACCAAACTTTCCCCACCACCAAACTTTCCCCCACTACCAAACTTTTTCCACACCAAACTTCCCCACCACCAAACTCCCCCACCACCCCAAACTCCCCCACCACCAAACTCCCCCACCAAACTTTCCCCCACCCCCACCACCAAACTTTCCCCACCACCAAACCATCCCCACCACCAAGCATTCCCCAACCACCAACCATTTTCCCCCACCACCACTTTCCCCACCACCAAACATTCCCCACCACCAACATTCCCCACCACCAACATTCCCCACCACCAACATTCCCCACCACCAAACATTCCCCCACCACCAAGCATTCCCCACCACCAAACATTCCCCCACCACCAAGCATTCCCCACCACCAAACATTCCCCACCAAACATTCCCCACCACCCCACCAAATTTTCCAAGACTTTTCTCCACGATGGTTTCTAGATTGGGTGGGGTGGTGTTCAATTTAAAGATGTATTAAACTTTTATATGAAAGTCTTCAGACGTTGTGTTCAGTACAGACTTTTCGAGACTTTGAGACTTTTTTTTCCCATTTTGTTTGACTATTTTTTATTTAATTTCTTTTACATTGGGTCACTTCACGTGTTGGAATTCAAAATATTTCACCTACAGTATATCTCCATCCATCTATGCGTCTCTTCACCTGTATCTCCCTCCATCTATGCGTCTCTTCACCTGTATCTCCCTCCATCTATGCGTCTCTTCACCTGTATCTCCCTCCATCTATGCGTCTCTTCACCTGTATCTCCCTCCATCTTTGTCTCTTCACCTGTATCTCCCTCCATCTATGCGTCTCTTCACCTGTATTTCCTCCATGTATGCGTCTCATCTGTATCTCCTTCCTCTATGCGTCTCATCACCTGTATCTCCCTCCATCTATGCGCGTCTCTTCACCTGTATCTCTCCATCTATGCGTCTCTTCACCTGTATTTCTCCATCTATGCGTCTCTTCCCTGTATCTCCATCCATCTATGCGTCTCATCTGTATCTCCATCCATCTATGCGTCTCTTCCCTGTATCTCCCTCCATCTATGCGTCTCCCCTGTATCTCCTCTATCTATGCGTCTCCCCACCTATATTTCCTCCATCTATGCGTCTCATCATCTGTGTCTCTTCCCCTATGCGTCCTTCACCTGTATGCCATCTATGTCTCTTCACCTGTATCTCCCTCCATCTATGCGTCTCTTCACCTGTATCTCCCTCCATCTATGCGTCTCTTCACCTGTATCTCCCTCCATCTATGCGTCTCTTCACCTGTATCTCCCTCCATCTATCTCACCTGTATCTCCCTATCTATGCGTCTCTTCACCTGTATCTCCCGCCATCTATGCGTCTCTTCACCTGTATCTCCCGCCATCTATGCGTCTCTTCACCTGTATCTCCCGCCATCTATGCGTCTCTTCACCTGTATCTCCCTCCATCTATGCGTCTCCCCCTGTATCTCCCTCTATCTATGCGTCTCACCACCTATATTTCCCTCCATCTATGCGTCTCATCACCTGTATCTCCCTCCATCTACGCGTCTTCATGCGTCTCTTCACCTGCATCTCCCTCCATCTATGCGTCTCATCACCTATGGACTGAATACTGTACTCGTGTTCAAACGTGATACATCTCTATAAACAATAAGTCACTAAGTCACCTCAGTAACCCTAATTTAAAACTCGCTATTTCATCTCGCAGGAAAATTAATGTAATTGATTAAAGTTTTCTATGTTTATTCCCACAAACCCGCGTAGAAATGTGTCCGTTTTGACTTCCTATTTACATTGTAGGACACTCGATTGATTAACACGTTCTATAATCATAATCATTTATCATATATTATGTTGCGTCATGTCATTTATCATCTTTCGCCTCTTATTTGCTGTCAGTGTATTTATTTATCTTCATTATTTTTCATTTGTGTATACCTAAAGTCTTTTATTTACCATCATTGTATTCCCTTGTAACTTAACACTCTCGCCCTCTGTTGTAAAATTTCCTCACTATATTCTGTCTGCTGTGTATGTCAGTACTGGGTATGATATATTTATTAGTCTTCTGTAAATATTGACTAATGTTGTGTGTTTCCCCTGGGTCTTTTTTATATAAACCATCTGTGTGTGTATATCTAAACTATGTTCCCATACATTGGAGTCTGATTTTACGCGGGAATTCTCCTTTTTGTTTATGGACGAGCTGCTGCTGCCGCTAACTTTGGGTAAACTTGTCGTACTGGAGTGTTGCCATCAAGCTGTCCACAAACATTAAGGTGTCCTGTGATTTTCTCTAGTACTGCTGACGTTTTGTTTTGTTTTTTCTTGTTACATTCTTAGTAAAACTCGGCAGTCTAGATGAGTTACGACTCCAACCTTCCTCCTCTTAATCCTTCTCTGGTTTACGGTGACGGAGACTTTCCAAAACCAGCACGTCGTCGTGTCCAGGCAGCGGAGACGTCCAAACTTTTGGCAGTTATCGTAAACATTAAGCCGCCGATGTTGCCCCACGTGTTGGCGAGGCAGGGACCAGAGTCTCGGATGTTCGTACGTTGTTTTTCTCCTTCACTTGAGGATGAGGGAACACACTCACCAGATGTATTTAAACGAGAGGCGGTCAAAACGTCTTCTTAATTACGCTTCAACTCTACCATAATTACACGCGCCCTCGCATTTTCAATCACGGGACAAGTAACGTACGAATCTTCGAGAGTTTGAGTCCAGGGTTATATCTTTGGCACTAGCTCGTATATGAGCCCAATAAAAAGTCTCTCTCTATATATATATTTTTTGCACGATATGCATCAGGCGAGCATTGAGTAGTGGCTAGATCAGTTTTTATTACACATTCGACGAGGCCATTGGCAGTGTTGTGTATCATACAGCGGGACATGGTGTGTGTGGTACTGGAGGTCGCATGGCAGCTGCACTACATGTATTCTTTTGCACGAGTTTTGGCTGTGTTAGTCACCTTGTTGCCAGCTTTTCATGCCTTGACTGACACAATTTTTCCATCATTTTGCGTGAGGGATTTAATTCTCGAATGGCTAACGCAGCCAGTGACCATCTTCGGTCACCCAGGAAGAGTGCATGAAGGTGACGCTGCAGGGCGACTATGAAGCTCCACGACCATCTGTGTGGTTGTACGAACATTAGCACACACAATGGCCATTTTTTTTAATAAATGTATCGGTAAGACATTTGCTTCTAGAGGAGTGTGGAACATGAGAGGCTGTGGTAATCCTGATATATAGAGCAGCAAAACTGTGACTTGCCTGAGCAAAACTTTGTGACCCGGTGCTTGACCTGGACACGGGTGTCGTGTGACGTAGCGGTTGGTAAGCAAACACACGAGCACTTGTCCGTAGAAGCTGGCAACATGTGCTATTGTGCAAGTCCACCACTACCACGACCGCCAGACCACGTTTAGTTTTTGAGATCATACGACGATATCACAACCTAACCTAACCAGAACTACTGTAGAGTTAGCTTAGGTTTTGATTGGCTCGTGTGTGGTGTAGCGGTGGTGGTCGTGGTACCTAAGGACATAGTCACGTGTTGCGTAGAACTGACCCTTGATTGGCTTTGGCTTGCGTTACACACCATGTTGGATTACGACTGTTCTTTTTTTCTTAAATTATTATTTTTTTTTAATTTTAAATTTTGCATTGTGGTTGTTTTATATACAGAGTTAGAACTTGAATTGTAGATGTTTTGTTTATTTAATTACTTTTGTTGTATGATTTTTATTAACGCAGTAGTTGATGAGATCCTCGAAACGAAGTTTGTTGACAGTGTTTGGAAGGTTTTGTTCCCATAAAGAGAGAATTGAACCTTGTTGAACTGTATTTACCACTTTTCGTTTAATCGACCATCTCATCACACGCTCCCGGCTGTTGCTCTAAAGGGAACGCTCTCAGGTGTGCCCTTTACAGTTCAGCTTGGTGTGGTTTATATTTGTTTTTTCTTTGTTTTATTTTGTTCTTTTTAACGCGCACATGCAAGTGTGTCTTGTTACCAACGGCTTCCCGTTTTCCCTGGTGGTCTGGCTAACATTTTCCTTTTTTCTCCCGTTTTCTGTCCCCTCCAGGTGGCGCTGTGGTACCGGGTATGTAGTCCCGTCTAATGTGCATGTCCCGGCTGTGCTTGTTACTGTGTGCAGGCCCCTTGTGTGTCCCGGAGGTGCATGGTTAAATGGGCCCCAGCAGTCCTCTTGGGCCCAACTTAAACCATTAGGAATAGGGGCCCACGTCCCAATGGACCCCATTCGTAATGGTCAGGTTAGGTTAGCTTGGTTGGGCCCTTTTAGAATTATAATCTGTCAGGACTTGGGCCTATCATTAAGGTGTATTAGGACTGGGGCCCAATTAACCTGTAACCTTGCCGAGGTAACTTAGTCCAGGACAACATGCACGAGCTTCTAGGCGGAGAACTTGACCCGTTCTCGCTAGACCAGCTGTGTACTGTACATATATTTATACATACTGTCCCTCTCTAAATGTGTAATATATTCTAGGCCATATGTGCTTATGGTGGAGCCCCTAACCTAATCTACTTTAAACTCCTGCAACATTTTGGTGTTGGCTGGTGACTGTGTGTCTGTCTGTGTCTGTGCCACACCACCGCATCAACCTTTCTTGCATCATCGTATGTGCCTCTTAGTTCCTTCATGTCCGTGGGTCTAAATTCTGAAGCAGCACAAAAATCAGTTTAAAAAAATATTCTCGGGAATGACAGTGACATTCCCGTGTGTGTTTTACCGGTCCCCCAAAACCTGTCTCGGAATTTAGATCTTTGTTCATTTATAAACTTATAACTGATCAATGCTTAATACCTTACTTAAGAAACTGTCTTGCTATTCGATACTTTAATCCTCTGTAAGAATTATCCTTTACCTATATCAGAAAAGAAAAGAAAAATGTATCTGGCGTATTCTCAAACTTGCATGGCGAGAAACTTGTGGTCGTTTCTCCTAAAAACTCTCAATCCTTTTTGCATAAGCGTTAAGGAAAAACCCAGTCTTCTTGAAAGCAACTTGAGGCGTGGTCCTCTGAGCCCTTGTGTTGGTGGTGGTGCAGCATCGATGGCCACCACGACGCCCTGGGTGTTGCACGTGAGCCTGAAGGTGTCTCAGACGCAGGCTGTACTGTCGACCATCCATGGCCCTACCTGTATTGCTCTCTGCTTGGTGGAGCCTCTGGTCCCTACAGTGATATGTGCTTGATGGAGCCTCTGATTTCTGCAGGTGCAACATGGGCAGATCTATTGAGCCAGCTGAGAACATGTTGTAAGCACAGTGCCCGTATTTCTATTAGATCTTTGGCCCAGGTAAGGTCACATCCCCATACCTGCACGTGCAAGACGAATTATGGCTCATGTCACTTACTACAGCAGCTCAGGGGTGAGTGAAAACGCAAACAATGTGTAATGTATGAAAGCTTTTAAGATTGGATGGGAAATATCAGCCGGCATTAAAGTGATTGGGTAATTTAAACATTGTGTGTAAGGTGACTGGGAACATAACCTTGTGATGGGCGTCACTCGGACACCCAGAGGGGATGAAGGGTCGGGAAGGATCTGTGGGCGGATGTTACCTGCTCACTCACCATACACATAATGTTCAAACTATCCAATCACGTCAAAGTTGGTTGATAATTACCAACCAGTCTCATACCCTGAAGTATATCACACTTTGTTTACGTTTCCGAATGCTACTCGAACACTGTCTTAAAAGACGCCAGAGCCAAACTTTGTATTTCTTGTTAAGAGTGAATGAAAAGGTGACAGTTACATGTGCTGGAGGCCTAGTGTATACCCTGTACATGGGCGCTGTGCTCAACTCGCTGCTAGGCTTAATGGATCCACCGTGATACACAATGAAACATGCTTGGTAGAGCCTCCGGTCCCTGCAGAGACACTTGCTTGAGGAGCTTGTGATTTCCAACTGTGGTACATGTTATCCTGGCTGCCAGATGTTGCCAACTTAGGTATGGGGGAAGTAGGTCGATCCGCATCTTCATCCCTTTCACAAATTGGAGTGAGTGTGACCAGCTGCAGGTGGGGCGAGACGGGTGACATCCAGCTGCTGCAGGTGGGGCGAGACGGGTGACATCCAGCTTATGAGAGAAGCGAAGTGACATGACCCCCAGCACCAGGAGCAGAAGCGTCGGGGTACCTGGAGAACACTCACCAGAGAAGTGTGAATAGAATAACTTCTAAGATTTATTTTTTTTATTGATACAATCACATTCGAGTTTGAATGAATTTTCTCTTTTCTTTTTCTCCCTCTCCACTAAAGAAGAATGTCATTATTCGTGTCCGGGGTTGGAAATTCCCTTGACGTGCATAACAAAACTGTCCATTGACGTAAGATATTTGTACCACACAGACAGTCCGTAAGTGTGAGAGCAGGAACTGTCCTCTTTAATGTCGAAGTCGCTTGAATTATTACATGTCAGTCATATACCTGTGCCTTTCAAATACTCGGTGTGTGTGTGTGTGTGTGTGTGTGTGTGTGTGTGTACGTACGTACGTACGTACGTACGTATGTACGTACGTACACAATGAAAGACAAAAGCCGTGTCGTGAAATTTGGTGAAAACATATGCCGAAGGGCTAAACTTTTGGTGCGCTCTGCCTTATGGTAGGGGGCTCTCATAATGTTTCACGAGTTATATTTAATCTTCGGACAAAACCGCGACACGACTTTTGTCTTTGATTGTACGTAGGAGCTCAGTTTGAACCACTAGATTCTGTCTCCATCCCTCCCCGTGTCCCACACACACACACGTGTAAACACAAAAAGCGTGGCGAGTTGTCCGGACACCACCACGTAGAACTGCTTCCATGTGCCCCGCTCATCGTGTAGTTAAGTCCCTCAGGTGCCAGCACATCTACCACCACCTCGACGGTCAGGTAAACAACACAGCGTTCTTCATGATCCAGTCTGGAGTTAAGTTGTTTGTTTTCGTCAGATATATTACTGGACTCGCGTATGACTGCGATGTGGTCTTGTGAGTGTTCGGGTGTGGCATTTTTTTTAACATACAGGTAGATGGGACTTTTATTTTATAGCCTATACCTGGTTCGCACTCCATATAGGGGTGATGTGGTTCGAAGCTCGAGTGCTGGGCTTCGAGGTTCAGGGTGATGGGGTTGGAGGTTCAGGGTGTTGGGGTTCGAGGCTTTGGGTGATGGGGTTCAAGGTTCAGAGTGATGGGGTTCTAGGCTTAGGGTGATGGGGTTGGAGGTTCGGGGTGTTGGGTTCGAGGCTTAGGGTGATGGGGTTCGAGGTTCAGAGTGTTGGAGTTCGATAGTGAGTAATCAGACTTCATCTGGCTCTCCCACGTTCCCTCTGACAGAAAAAAAAGAGACAAAATATATCAGAAATACTCCTCATCCAGAGATTGGTAGATTAGCTTTTATCAATCAGTAAGAGCCGACGCTGCCTGAACAATGCCCAATCAGTCACCAGAATTGACGGGCAGTTTCTGAGTAGACATACCTGGGACGTGTGACCCTGGCCTGTGTGGGGTCCCCGGTACGAGGGATGCAACACCAGAGAACAGAACACCACTTACTGACAACACACTCCAGCAACACGAACTTAACACGTAGTTGAGGCTCTTGAGGAATTTGGGTTAATGAAGGACATTCTATAGACAGTTATGGGAGGGACATTGTTAACCCTTGATCGAGAGTTTAGACAATTTATAGACATTTTAGACAGTTTTGGTAAAGGATATTCTTACCTTGCACGAGTAATTTAGACGCTGTATCTCTGTAGGTCATTCTACAGAGTCCCGAAGGAAGGTCACAGACACGTTAGGTCAGTGTGATACAGTGAGTGAGGCGGCGGGTTGTGGAAGGACCTGTTCATGGTGACCTGCTGGCTGGGGTCTGACGGGGCTACTGGTTGGGGTACACGTAGGAGGAGGACCCACAACAACTGACAACACCACCACTCCACCACCACTCCACTACCACTCCACTACCACCACCACCAGACCACACTACAAACTATATCGCCATCACCTCACTACACCAACCATACTGTTACCACCACAACTACTGTTACTACCACTACTATTAACATCATCACCACTACTAGTACCACCACCATTACCATTACCACCACTATTACCACCACCACCACTATTACCACCACCACCACCACCCTACCACCACCTCTACCACCACCTCTACCACCACCACCACCTCTACCACCACCACCTCTACCACCACCACCACTATTACCACCATCACCACCACCTCTACCACCACCACCATCACTACCATTACCACCACCAACCTCTTCGGCAAATGGAATCGAACAATACCATTATGAGATTAAACGTTACGCTTGAAAGCATCTTGAGCAAGAAAACACACACACACACTCTCCTCTCTCTCTCTCTCTCTCTCTCTCTCTCTCTCGGCGTGGAGAGTGTTCAATAATAGGTCTCTCATATCTTTGCCAAAAGGTGACCCCCAGCCAGTATCACGCCACGATTGATTTACAGACGATAATCTCTCTCTCTCTCTCTCTCTCTCTCTCTCTCTCTCTCTCTCTCTCTCTCTCTCTCGGCGCCTTCATCATCCTGGCCTATAGCGATTAGGGATAGCGACGAGGTTGTTTATTGCCTAGGTGGTTTGTTGTCAGTTACAGGTGTTGTTCGTGTGGTTGTTGGAGGTGATGTGGTATGGGAGGTGTGGGAAAGGGGGGGGTAGGGTTGTGGTAGGGATAATGATGGTGAGATGTGACTAGTGGTGGCAGTGTGGTGTGACAAGTGGTTGTGGTGTGGTAGGGAGGGAGGGAAGGGTTGTAATATGACAGGAAGGGTGGGGTTGTGGTGGTGTGACAAGTGGTGTGATGTGGTGTGGTGATGTATGGTGTGGTGTGGTAGGGAGGGAGGGAAGGGGTTGCACGCTGTGTGGTACAACTTTAAGCGTGACATTTTGCGCTGCTGGATAATACATAGGTGATGCATTTTCATTTTGCAATTGCAGATGCAGGTGAAGTCTTTCCCCGCTTGGTGTGGCCACTTTAGTGTCCTGTAATTGCTGTAATCTTCTCTCCTGTAGCTGTATTTTACTGTATTTATTACCTCTGGGTACAGTGAGAGCCTCGACTGTATCCCACGAGATAGGAAAATACCAGCAGGTACAGCAGCTGTGTTGATACTGGCTAATGTTGATGGTGTGGTGATGATGATGGTGGTGGTGATGATGATGATGGTGGTGGTGATGATGATGATGATAATGATGTTGGTGGTGATAGTGAGAATGTTGCGGCAGATGATGATGGTGGTGGTGATGATGATGATAATGATGGTGGTGGTGATAGTGAGAATGTTGCGGCAGATGATGATGGTGGTGGTGATAGTGAGAATGTTGCGGCAGATGATGATGGTGGTAGTGATAATGATGGTGGTGGTGATAGTGAGAATGTTGCGGCAGATGATGATAGTGGTAGTGATAATGATGGTGGTGGTGATAGTGAGAATGTTGCGGCAGATGATGATGGTGGTAGTGATAATGATGGTGATAATGATGGTGGTGGTGATAGTGAGAATGTTGCGGCAGATGATGATGGTGGTAGTGATAATGATGGTGGTGGTGATAGTGAGAATGTTGCGGCAGATGATGGTAAAAAAGTGATAGTGATAATGATAGTGGTGGTGATTAGGGTAGTACTGGTGATGATGGTGGTGATAATTACACGAAAGGAACTAGAGTGAAATAAAAATGTTATTCCTTGATGACACAAGCTGTGGCCTTTTGACCTTTGACCCGGAACTATGACACACATAGAGAGACGACTGGGAGTTACGAAGAGAGAGAGAGAGACGACTGGGAGTTACGAAGGGACGGAATCAAAACAAAAACCATTGATAACAGAGGAGAGGGAGAGAGATAATAATGGTGTAGATGGAATAAATTGAGAAAGGTTGTCAAATTGAAAGAAAATATAATACCGATGAAAGAAAGGGAGTGAGATATTTGATTGAGATAGAGGGAGAATAGGAAATCAAGGAAGAGGAAATGGGAGAGATGGAGAAGAAATACGGTGATGATGGAAAGGTGAAGACCAAGGGTTATAATGATGTATTGAAATATAGTCGCCATTAACCTCAAGCAAGCCAACCAGTTAAATACACTCTAACACCATCAGTTACGATCCTTTGAGAATATACGATACATTAACCGCTGTAGATATCGTCCGGTAGGTAGAAATAGATAAGAGGGGTAGTTAAGCCCTAAACGATACCTGACTTTACCTGTGTAGCCGATGACTTGTTTTATAGGCAGGTGAACCAGGTAGGCAAAGAGTGAGGGAGTGGAGGAAAGAGGGGGTGGAGGAGGGTAGGGGGTGAAGGAAGGTGGGGGGGAGTGGAGGAAAGAGGGGGTGGAGGAGTGAGGGGGGGTGAAGGGGTGGGGGAGTGGAGGAAAGGAGTAAGTCAAGGAAAATTGGGGAGGTGAAATTGGTCGGTAATTGAAGTTTGGTTCGAAGTAGAGCCTAAATAGTTAAACGTGATTATAAAATAGATTTGAAATGGTAAATTATGTATCCCCTTAAACGTGTGCCCAAGCTTAGATAAATCGAGAGGTGCCCAACTTGGAATCAGGCGTGGTTTTGTGCCCAATTTAGAAAAACTTAATGTGTGCCCAAATTAAAATAGTTTATCCCGCCTCTTTACCTGTTGTAGCCGTTGTCCTGTTTACCTGTTGTGTTGCATAATTGTTCTGTTGCCTTGTCTACCTGTTGTCCTAATTACAGTTTTCCTAATTAGACGACAGGCTCAAATTACTCTCTCTCTCTCTCTCTCTCTCTCTCTCTCTCTCTCTCTCTCTTTGTCCTGTTCTCTTGTCCATTCTTTTTTCATTTCCCCCTTTACCTCTGTCGTCCCTCCCATTTACACGTGTTAATTACTCTGTCTGTTTTATCGTCTGCTTCATTTCTCTCTTTCTCTGTCCATTTGTTTGTACTCGTTCCCTGTCTCTCTCTCTCTCTCTCCTTCCCATCCCCTCTCTACTAGTACCCTCCCTCCTTTCCTCTACATGAGAGAGAGAGAGAGAGAGAGAGAGAGAAAGAGAGAGAGAGAGAGAGAGAGAGAGGCACACCTCCCAGCCGTAAAAAAATATATCCAGTGAAGTTAGCCGATTATTTCCGATAATTCCCGATAATTTACTGTAATTCTCGATTATTTCTCGTGATTTCCGATAATTTATGGTAATTCTCGATGATTTCCAATAATATTATCTCACCAATTACCACCACTACGATACCTCCAGAGACGGCTATCGTTGGGGTGGGGGGATTACTTTTATCGTTGAGTTGGGAGAGTAGAGATGGAGGGAGGGAGAGTAGAGATGGAGGGAGAGTAGAGATGGGAGGGAAAGTAGAGGTAGAGGAAAGAATTGACTGACGAATGATGGATTGAATCATAATGGTTGAAGGACAAATCAGGAAAATCCCACGTAATTTGCGTGTCCTTCTCCCACACTTAATTATTACACAGTGAAGTACCGCAATATTGCTTTCATATCACAGTTTTCAATTTAATTCCAATTTCCATTACATAGCAGCCGGTTTCATTCTTTAACACCTTCAAATGCCGTTTCACATTGCACCATGCACCAGTTTGTATTTGCAACATGTTAAAATGTCGTTCCTTTTTGCAACCTGAACGTGCAACACACAGGTTATATTCACATCATGTTAAGGTATGCATTTCTTTTTTTGCAACCTGAAGAATAGTAACACGTTGCAACATGACGCGGTGCAAGATGTGATGGTAGTAGTGGTGGTACAGTGGAGGTGTTGGTGAACTTTGCTTGAGACTGGTGGTGGTAGGTCATGTTTTGTGCTGTGTCGAGCTGATGGAGAGAAGCGCCACGTCCTGTCAGTTCTTGCCTCTTGGTGAACCCAGTGGTGACCCCTCCTCCCCCTCTCTACCTGCACCCTTTTCCCACTTGCTCACACACTCACTCACTCGCAGGATGGTGAGCGGTGAGGTATTCCTGAGAGATGGTGGAGGTGTAACTCATAACCTAACCTAACCACCGCAGCACCTCGTTCTTCACCCGTCAAGACCACCCCCCCCTCTACCCCCGCCTCCCTACATCTGATTACCAACCACACGATTAACTTATTACACCTTCTCTGATTGGCAATTAGTTACAAGTTAATGGCACTACTTAGAACTCCGCCCGAATCACTCTAGGGCTGGAGGGAGGGAGGAAGGGGGCGTGGTGCTACTGGTGGTGGTGGTGATAAATGATTGTGTGTGTAGTGGGGGAGGGGCATACTACTGTCACCCCCTACCATATCACTAACCCCCGCCTACCACACCACTAACCCCCGCCTACCACACCACTAACCCCCTTCACCACACCACTAACCCCGCCTACCACACCACTAACCCCCCCGCCTACCACACCACTAACACCACCCTAACCCCCGCCTACCACACCACTCACCACTAACCCCGCCTACCATACCACTAACCCCACACCTACACACCACTAACCCCCCGCCTACCACCTAACCCCGCTTACACACCACTAACCCCCCCGCCACACACCACTAACCCCCGCCTACCACACCCACCTAAACACACCACTAACCCCGCCTACCACACCACACTAACCCCTGCCTACCACACCACTGCCGTCGCTACCTCGTGTCATAGGGTAGGCTGGGGGATCCTGAGGCCAAACCTTGAGCCACTGATGATAATTACGTAGTTATCCAGATTATTTTGTGAGGGACTTAACGTAAACACCGGAGGAAGATTAACGTGTGGAGTACTCACCTGTGGGGGGGCAGGTAAGACTTTGGTATTTTGGTTGATCACGGGAGTGTGTTGGTGGGAAAGATTCTAAAGCTATTGCTCTCTCTCTCTCTCTCTCTCTCTCTCTCTCTCGTACGATAACGCACCTGTGTTTGGTCGTACGTCGTATTTTTTATTAGCTCATTCAACGAGTTTATGTAACTAATCGGAATCCGTAAGCATTGGTTGAACGTGTCAGGTCCCCCGGTCTTGTTTTATCAGGTCGCGAGGTCATCCAATTCTCCAGATCCTCAGATCGTGTATTCATTCACCAGGTCCACAGGTCATATACTGTACACACCCTATTCATCAAGTCGTATCTATAGGCTTTTAAAAACTCTTAAAACACACACACACACACACACACACACACACACACACACACACACACACACACACACACTCTGTCTGGCCAAGATTAATGACCACTAATTAAGTATATGTGTGCAGCCAAACTTAATGATCTTAATAGCTTATGAAGTCAGTAATGAGTCCGCTGTTCTGTGAGTGACGAGACAACACAACAGGTGACCGTTTGTTTCCTGTTGATTCTGTTGGAAAACGGTGGTGGGGGAGGGTCTCTGTTTACTGAGGAGTGATCAGATGATGTTGACTGAGTGACAGGTGATGTTGGCTGAGTGACAGGTGATGTTTTGTTGACTGAGTGACAGGTGATGTTTGCCGAGTGACAGCAATGAAGTTAATCACATTCGTACACTCAGTCGCACTTGATAACTCCAACAATCAGTCAATCACAAACTCCAACACTCAGACACTCGAATTAACTTAAGGTATTCAGTGTTAATATCCTTATTATTAGAGAGAGCTGGAATTAATTATCTCCACCACTAATAAAACCACAATTTCTAAGGAGCATGTGACGTCAAACTCATGTGATAGGACTACGTGACGTTGAGTCTTCATCTGTCTCGTGTGATAAAGGAGACGATATTAAGCATAGAAAACACACACACACACACACACACACACACACACACACACACACACACACAGAGGTATTAGGTTAGTGTGTTAAGAGTGGTGACGGAGAAAGATCAGATAGAGAAGCTCTGTTATAATTTAATATAGCGTGAAATATAGGAGAGAAACTACGAGTATTATCACAATATAAACGGTATGTAGCTTTCTTCTTTCTTCTCTGGGGATGGTGAGGGAGGGTAGAAGGAAGCGGGGGAGGGGAGGGAGAGGAGGAGGTGAGACAAGGGGGAGGTGGGCAAGAGAAATATGCGAGGGAGGGAAGAAGAGGTGGTGGTGAGGAAAGGAGCAGGAAGGTAAGGTGGAAGCAAATCGGAGAAGAGGGGGAGTTAATTAAGGCGGGGTGATAATTATAGCTCCATTAGTACAAGATGTTGGTGTTAATGGTGTGGGTTGTCGCTATTATCCCCCGCCTCCCATAACACCCATCTGTGTCTGTATTCTTATTGTGGTGTAGACGAAGGGGGGGCGGGGTAGGTGGGCTTGGGAGGGAGGGAAAATTTGGGATTAGGGAGGTGAGTGTCTGGATTAATGAGGATTGTTTATTAAAAGCATGTGTGTCGTGTGGGATTAGAGTGTATGAGTGACGGGTGATGTTGACTGAGTGACGGGTGATGTTGACTGAGTGACGGGTGATGTTGACTGAGTGACAGGTGAAGTTGACTGAGTGACAGGTGAAGTTTGTTTACTGAGTTACAGGTGATATTTTGTTTACTGAGTGATAGGTGATGTTTTGTTTACTGAGTGACAAGTGATGTTAACTGAGTGACAGGTGAAGTGTGTTTACTGAGTTACAGGTGTTATTTTGTTTACTGAGTGACAGGAATGAAAACACTGTGAATTAAATCGGATAAGTTAGAAGTAGTAACGGTTAAAGAAAAATGTTATCCTTAAAATGAAATAAATAAATACAATTATAATAGGGCTGAAATATGTCGACTTAGATGGAATAAAATGAATACAAGACTGAAAAAAAAAATATATGAAAGCAATTTAATCAGATGGCAATAGACAAGATATCTAGGGTAGTGGGAGTGGGGTGAGGAGAGGAAAGTGTGTGTGTGTGTGTGTGTGTGTGTGTCAGCGAGTGGCCCTGATGGCGGTGGTGGTGGTAGAGGGTGAGTGGGTGAGGAAAGGTGTTGTGGTGGTGGCTGGTAGGGAGAGAGACTTCAGTTGTGTGTCGTGGGGTGAGGTGTAGAGGCGTCCCATGGGAGGTCTCCTAGGTTGTGTAACCTTCTATTGCTCTTTCACTTTCGTAAACATTAAAATCCTTGGCGAGATAACGACTAATCCGGCCCAATGAGATACATCACATTCCCCTATCGTGTGTGTGAGCTGGGGCAGGTGTGTGTTGTTACCTGTGTGTGGTGATAAGGTGGTGGTGATCAGTAACATACCCGTGTTTGGTGATAAGGCGATGGTGATCAGTGACATATGGTGGTGAGACTTGGACTTGAAACCTAAATTGACACAGTTTGTGAAAATCTCAACTGGTCCGAGTGATTTAGATACTGTATGTTGCCTGTTGTGTGTCGGGGCACCTGTGAGGTCGACTAGTGGTGGTGGGGAGAGGACCAGTAATGCGGTCGACACGGGATACTGCAGTGTGGCAGCAATACTCGTGAGAAGACAGTGACCCCTCCATCCTTCCCTCTCGACCCTCCGTCTGTCTGTGTGTGTGTGTCTACTGGGGCTGAGAGACTCCCCCTGCCCCCCCCCCCCCACACAACCCCATGGTACAGTAGTGCACTTATTGTAACATTAGTCCTTGAACACTGTCATAGTAACATTGTAACATGGAACCGCTGAGTACTTACTGTCCCATTGAGCTGTGTCATTGAAACAGTCATTACTCCACTTTTTCAATATTTGTTACAATTAAATGAAAACTCACCCTGTACTGCTGCAGTGGTACTGTAACAAGGTACAGTCGTCCACTTTGTACTGAGTCTATGGCGACACTAAACCTTGTTGTATCCTTGTAATTTGGGTGATGAGGTTGACCACTGTCTCATCACTGTAACGCTATACTGGATAATATGCTTTAGCTCTGATAAGGTTTATTAACAGCAGTGGTGGTGCTGTAACCAACGTTCAGTATGGTAGTACAGCTGTAGTGTGTCTGATGAGGTTATGTATTCAAGTGTCTGTATAAGTAAGTGAAGTAAGCCTTGTAAGTATGTATAAAAGAGATCACTTAAGTGTGTGTGTGTGTGTGTGTGTGTGTGTAAAAGTGGTAATATAAGTGAAAGTGAAAACACTCATTTAAGTAAATAAATGTTCAAGTGGTCATTTAAGTGAATTAGTATGAATATGCCTACTTACCGGGGGGTAATTATCTCACTGAAGCAACAACACACGCAGCGGCTCAAAATGGGGTCGACCTTACTCTGAGCCCCTACCTCTCAGTTTGATGACTTCTATCGTCCCAAGTTAAGACAGAAAATATTAACATACTATCCTCCTCAGTCCCTCCACATTATTCTCCTCTTTTGTTCATCCACACTATCCTCCTCTCCTCTTCTGTCCCTCCACACTATCCTCCTTCTTCCTCTCCACATTATCCTCCTTCTCCGCCTCTCCACATTATCCTCCTCTTCCACCCCTCCCTATTATCCTCCTCTCCTCTTCCGCGCCCCCTTCACATTATCCTCCTGTCCTCCTCCATCCTACCATAACATTAGAATCCAGGGTTCGACTCAGGGTTCGAACTGTGGCTTCAGATGTTGTGTACCTCACGCACGTCCCCTCGTGTTTACTTAGCCAGAAAAACAAACCAAAACGGAACATCCTAATGACTTATGGTTCGTGTCTCCTTTTCTCTTGGTAATTTAGGTCGAGTCTCAGTGTAATTTCGACCTCATTATGGCAGTCAGTTTTTATTTTTGTTGTTGTATGTTAAGGTAAAAAGACTACTAGCTATCTGTTGTAAGAGGTTGAGAGGTGGTGGAGGTGATTTACACGGGCTGTCATCATTATTTCACTGCCCTAGTTTTCGGAGGGTTTCGAAGTCTTATCTCAGGTGTTTCGAAACTTGGTATGGGATTTTTTTTTATTTATTTATTTTTTTAACCTTGTCATAAACAGGAGTCAAAAACTGTTGTAGGGTGTTCGAAACTCTTAAATGGAAATCTTTGAAACCAATAGTGATGTATTTGAAGCATAGTATGAGAGCTTCAAGGTCTAGTGTGAGGAGGTTCGAGCCTGTAATAAGGGTTTATAAGTTGGTTATAGGGTGAAGAACTGAACTTGAAACCTGCTGGTGTGAAGGTTTTCGGAACACAGTAGAGAACACTCATTCCTGTTATCTGAGAGAAATAAATTCACAAAAATAGCGGATCACTAAATATTCGACACCCCATCTTATTTGACTTGAATATTAGGCACCCCAGTTTATTTCACTAAACCTACTCTAACCTACCGAAACCTGACTTCCCCAGGTAATATTAGAGTGATCAATCTTAAGGTGAAATAGGATAGGGGGAGCTAATCTTCAGGTGATCTGCTCTGTCAGTCTCCAGTTTCTGTACGAGGAGAAACTCGCGGGTGTCGGGGTGCGTTTGTTCCACCCTTTGTGGCAGATGGACCAGAGGGATGGTTGCGCTAATGTGGGATTAAGGAACAGTTTCTTGTGCCATTAGTTAATCAGTGTCAAGGAGGAAGAAATGCTGTTGACCTTCCCTGGAGAGATGCGGAAGTTGGCGGTGTTATTGAACTGTGAAGTTGTGAACGTGAGAGGAATCGGGATTTTTACCGAGCAACACAGGGAGATGAATCGAGAGTTTCACCGAGTAACACAAGGAGGTGGAACCTCATGTCGCAGGAGAAAGTGTTTTAGTATTATTCTTGTTCACCTAATTAATAAAAAAAAGAGATACACATAAATGCGAAAATTGGGTTAATTTCTCCCTGGTAAATAAGAGAACATTGTCTTCGCAAAGTTCGTACGCTCATGACAATAGCTCTCTGTTTCCCAGAGGATACAAGACGGTTTGTTTTTACGCCACGTTGCTCTCAAATGACGCTTCTGTGGATTTTTTTTTATGCTTTCCAAACTTCGCCTTCACCAGAGAACACTTTCGAGACGTACGTGTGTGTGTGTGTGTGTGTGTGTGTGTGAATCCATAAGTCAGGTTCTGGCGGAGGCAGTACTGAGGTGGTCCCGTTAGTGTGTGTTGACGTACAGGTGGAATTGGTGTGTGGTGGGACCCAGGCACACCTGTTTGTTGTCATTCACCACACACTACCTGTCTCCCGTCACTCAGGGTCGTGATAAATGTTATTTTTTCCCCTTAACTGATGCTAAATGAACGTAACTAGTCAATGGTATACGATGTATTTTTTTTCTCTTAACTGGTGTGCTTAGTGAGTGTGTCTCATCATGTTAGTCTCTGTAATTCCGGTGCCGTCAAGTCAAGCAGCTGGATGCGTTCTTACATCTTTTACGAGGACGATTCAACTTTTGGTCCTTTGAGTATCCTGGACCTGAACCGCAGACGAATGGTAGTCAACTATTCAGGTGTTAATTTCCCCCCATGACTGGCGACTTGCAGGTATTCTCCCTCCCTCCATCTTCCTTCTCTCCCTCCCTCCCTCATCCCCATCTTTCTCCCTTCCTCGGCCCCATCCCCTCTCTCCTCCTTCCCACCCCACCCCACTTCGTCTTCCTCTCACCTGTCTCCCCTCGCCCTCCACTCACCTGTCCCCTCGCCTGGTTCCCTTCACCTGTCTCCCCTCGTCCTCTACTCACCCGTGTCCCCTCGTACCAGTAATAACTCCCCTCGGCAGGTACAACAACACTTAGCTTTGGAGTTCCACTTGTCCAGGTGTGATACCCTTGTGTAGCTTCCTGATTATTCTCTTCCTCTTTCCTCTTCTTCCTCCTGTTTCTTCACTAATTATTTCCCCGACCTTCATTCCTCTGTTTGGCTGGCTGTGAGTCTCTCTCTCTCTCTCTCTCTCTCTCTCTCTCTCTCTCTCTCTCAGTAAATATTTCGTGAATTGGAGTTCACTGATAGCCATACCTAGAGAACACGAGAGGATGGAAGACACAGGTGATGGCGCGTTACAACAACAGTGTATCTTTATCAGTCGACGGTATGAACCACTTAACCTGACTGGCTGGCTGGGCTGGGCTGGGCTGTTGCTGGTTGTTACGTCATGTGGCACTGTGCCTCGTTCTGTCTTTCTCTTGTGATATATATGGAGGTTTGTTGATAACGCTCATATGTTGTGCCGAGAGAGAGAGAGAGAGAGAGAGAGAGAGAGCCGATATTAACACAATGCAACATCGCCAGCCATGATAGTTCCAAAATTACCCAGCAACGTTTAGGCGGGGCGGGAGAAGGGTTTGTCCGATCGCCAGGCCTTCACTTGCCGTGGCTCCGACTACTAGAGGAGGAGGGGGGTAGCAATTACTCCTCTGACTGTACATCTGATAAGTGACTCGATGACCTACATAAAGCCCACTTAAAGCATTTCTTCATTAACTCAGCATCCCTTGAGAGCTCCACACACCGCGCCACTTCCACACCGAACAGTACTCCCGACACGATACAGAATGAAGTCATAAATGCGCAATGTTATTAATTCACCTCCTTATGTTAGGTAATGCATCACACGTTCATCATAACACCACCACCATTATGTAACTTATGAGGTTTCGTAAACTTGTTCATATTGATGGGGCATTTTCGGTCCTTCTTTGAGAACTGTTTACAAATGTTGTTTTTCACTACACGACAGGGTGGTAGTCAAGATGGCGTCGGTGTTGCACAGAGACTCCTGTTCTTCCCAGATTGACTGAGAGAGACTGAGGATGGTACTGTAGTCACGAGGAGGAGGAGGAGGGTATGGAAGAGGAGACGGAAAATGAGAGAGAACGGAGAATTACGAGAATAGAGAAGAAGAAAGTTTCTAGTGAAAAAGGTGGAGGAAAGGGGAGTGAAAGTAGAGAGAGAGAGAGAGAGAGAGAGAGAGAGTTCCAGGACGAGAAAGAGGTTGAAGAAGAAAATAAAAAGAGAGCGAACGAGAGTGAGATAAGAGGAACATGACAGGGCTCTCGGGACTTGTATCTGAACCACTACAAAACATCGCTCTCTTTTCTCTCATTCTCAAAAAATTCTCCTGATAATTTTTCTCCCCCCGATACTGAACAGACGAGATGATTATTGTCACACATTCACCCCGACACCACAACGTTGATTCAAAAGGGCGACGCAATGTAACCGAGAGACACGCATTATCCTGTCTAGAGTTACGATATTAAATTTTAGCGTAAACAATGATGTAATGCACTATATCGTGATGATACACTACACTGGTGTATTTTACGGTGGGCATCATACAAGATACAATATGCTTCGGTACATTATACAGCTTAAAGGGATAACTGATTGTGACGAGGAAAAAAAATTCGATGTGTAGACAACTTGCGATACAAAAACGTAAACCAAAAAATGTACGCGCAACAAAATAACTTTAAAATTACTAATTGTCTTTCATATTTTCGTAATTGGCATTGTTGCTTGTTATCTAGATGTGATATTTAGCGCGTTTTGCCTTATCTTTATTTATTTTTTATTTTGCTATCCATGGCTTGAGCTGTTGCAACTTAGCATATACATCTGCTATCGTTTGCTTTAGCGCCGCCTATTATTATCATCTGTCTGTCACTTCTCTGTTGCTCAAGGCTTACCATCATCTTCACCGCCCTCTCATGTATTTATCAAGCTGTCTGTGTGTGTTTCTTGTACGAGGTGAAATTATTATGGGTGGCAATGGTTTGTGAGGATTTGTAAAGAAGAGTTACTTAATACCGGGTGAGTGAGTTAGTACCGGGAGAGAAAAATAGTTCAGAATAGTTAGGGCAATGTGCAACTAGTACCTAATAGTTAATACAGAAGTGTTAGCCAATACACAATAGTAAGTAGACCAATGGTGAGTTAATATGGAATAAATAGCAGAGAATAGTAAGTTGGTTAATACAGATTAGTTAAGAGATTTATTAACTAGCAGAAAAAGAAGTAGCAAATGGTTATTACAGTAGTTAACATAGAACAGGTATTTAGTAGAAATCACTGGAATTAATATCTTGTGTAAAATTATCACAGGTGAGTTAGTAATTAGGGAACAGTTAATTAGTAAAGAATAGGTAGTACAGAAATCAGGTAAATGAGGGTAGACAGGTGTATGGTGTAAAGGAATGTGCGTGAAGGAAAGGTTGGATAAATAGAGAGAGAGAGAGAGAGAGAGATGATAAACGAGACTGTTGGGAACATGCCTTTGACGTCTCTCTCTCTCTCTCTCTCGCTCTCGTCTTTTTCATAATCTGTCTTTTTTCTCTCCCCTACACCGTTTTCCCTTACCATTCCCTTCTCTCTCTCTCTCTCTCTCTCTCTCTCTCTCTCTCTCTCTCTCTCTCTATCCGTCATGTGTATTAGACTTGTAAGTAAATACCTCTTCCGTTTTCTGTACATTTCAGCTTGACTTCCTCTCGTTTTCTATACATTTCGGCTTGACTTCCTCTAGTATTTTATACATTTCAGCTTGACTTCCTCTCGTTTTCTATGCATTTCAGCTTGACTTCCTCTCGTTTTCTATTTATTTCAGCTTGACTTCCTTTCGTTTTCTATACATTTCAGCTTGACTTCCCCTCGTTTTTATACATTTCAGCTTGACTTTCTCTCACTTTCTTTATATTTATCCCTGAATTCACATTTTTGCTTGTATTTTATCTCATTTTCCTATTTCATTCTTTCGTATCTCCCTTTCACTCTTTCTTATCTCTCTTTCACGCCCTCTCAGTAACATTGACGTGTTTTATTTATATTTAGCTCAAAGTCATTCTGGAAAAGTTCACTAATATTCTGAAAAATGTGAATATATCTTGTTAGCTTTTTCCTATTTTTTTTATTGTTGAATATTCATAATTTCTCTTTCTATCTCTTCCTTTCCCCTTCTTTTACATCCTTGTTTGTGTCTCATTCGTGTTTATCTGTGGTGGGGACAGTGCGCCACTTCCCCCTTTTATTATACAACCTTACGGACCCAACTCTGTCTCTGATCCACAATTACATCAATCCCTTTCCCTCGTGTGAGATGCCCATGATCTTCCTCTTACACTGGAGGTCGTCGCTTATAACCCAAGGTTGGATCTCTTACCTTATCCGACCCCTCTTTTGTGCCCACGTATGTTCCTCCCCCATGTTATTTAACCCCGTATCTAACTCTGGTTCGTATCTATCGCCTTCCTTCCTTTATATTTTGTACCCTGGTTGATCCCACTTGTGTTACCACGATTATCTCGCCTCCTGTATTTAACCCGCGTCTGTATCCACGACAGGAACTCCGGGAGAGCTTCAACTACGGTCTCTTCTGCCCACCCCAGAATGGTCGCGCCGGCAAGTTCCTGGATGAGGAGAGACCTCTGGGGGATTACCCACTCCCCAGCCCCATTGGCTACCTCGAGGTGAGTATTTGCGTCCTGTCAGACCCACTCAGGGCTCAGACCTTCACCTAGGGCTGCCAGACCTTCACCCAGGGCTGCCAGACCTTCACCCAGGGCTGCCAGACCCCACTCACGGCTGCCATATTCCCACCCAGAGCTGTCAAGCACCTCTTGGGGGACTTCGTGCCGTGGCTTGATGGAGGAAATTGGTTGTGTCATGAAGAGATGTGGGTGTATTTGAAACTCCCAACACCTAGTTTCAGAGGCTGGCTTGAAAGGAAGAATTCTTTTCAGAGGGTCGGAGATCTGAGTGGCCTGAAAATGTGTGCGCGTTTATAGATGGAGATAGTGTCGAGAAATAGTTCGAAGCTTCACTAAAGGTTACAGGGGTGGTGTGTATTTGAGTTGGTGGAGTTTGTTTCGAAAAATAGTTCGAGGCTTCGCTGAAGGTGTGTGAAGTAAAGAGTGAAAAACACATGAAATTTCACGAAGGAATTTCTGGGTTGGATTGAAAGGGAAGGAAATAATTATGTGTGGAAGAGATGGGTATAAACTATAATTATAAACTCTTACCAAGGACTCCCAAGGTTCGATTGAGGGTAAAGGATGATAAAATTAGTCAGATCACTTGAATATTCGTCCCCAGATAATTTCACCAGAAGATTAACAACCCTAACGCTATTGAGGTTAATCTTGTTGTGAAATAAGTTGTGAAGGGGGAATATTCAGGTGATCAAATTAATCAACTTTAGTTAAAATTCTTTATTAATCAGTAATATCTGATCAGAGGAAAAATTATCCCATCTTGATCTCGAGGAAGTCGGTCCACTGTTGACGATTATGTTCAATAATATAATCGGCTAATCCGCCTCAAAATTCATTTGTAAAAGTTTTAAAATCTCTTAAATAATTCCACAATTTTCACAGTAATCAATTAAATTAGTCCACTTTAAATAAATGTCATGGGGGCGGTAGGTTGTCGTCGCCGCCACTTGAGGCTTGGCCGCTTGGCCAATAGACAGCCAACAGAGGTTGTTTGGCAAGACGCCTGAGACCACCACGTTCTTGATAAGATAACACTTGTTGTACTAACTCACGCGGACTGGATGAACTTAAGAGACCTATATGGCGTTGTGATCTGATCTATCGGGGCTTAAATTATTCAAATGTAGTGCGTGTGAGAGGGGGCGGGTGCGTATAAGAGAAAGGGTGGGAGAATGTTTGTGAGAGATAGAGAGAAATGGGTTGGGTGAGTGGAAGAGAGGATGAAGGAGTGCATGAGAGAATGAAGGAGTGTATGAGAGAATGAAAGGTACAGTATGTGTGTGAAAGAGTAGGAGGGAGGGTATATGAGAGAACGACCCAACATGCTTGATCTTCCTTTACTCCGCGCCCTGATATTGTCGGAGAACTGACGTTTTAGTAAACATGCAATAAGGTGAAATTTGCCCTATACAATACAGACCCATACAAGCGCAGAAATTTAACGCCTTCGCCACTGAGATGACCCAGAGCCACCAAAACTAATACGTAACGACACGTATGTTTTATACTCCGAGCTGTCAGACCTAAAACGGGTTAGCTAACAAATTCAAATATGCATTTAACAGTTTAACTCCTGAAAAAAAATTTATCTTAACAGTCTTTGTCATAAAACCAACTGATACGTGTACGATAATTGTATAAGTGTGTTAATAGACTTCCGGACGTAAACATAAAACACTGTTGTATGCCTCACGGCGGCCTCTCCTGACTGCTTAACCCCGGTCGTCCAAATCCCGTGGAATGCCATTGTTTCTGGACTCGAAAGACAATAAAGAGTTCTGGTGCGATAGTGAGGCACTGATCCCTAGAATCAGGAGAGGCTTAAGGGATACGAGAACATAATTACAGAGGCAGTCATTGGTGTATATTGGCGTCAGTTGTGTGTGTAGAGGCGTCACAGGTGAACAGTGTACCTTTGAGTATGGCTGTGAAAGGTTTTAAATCCTAGGTATAATTAGCTGTGTTTTGGTAACTAGTATTTACTGGGTGTTTACGTGGTGTCGATTTCCGTTGACCCCCAGCAACTCGATCAAGTACCCCCTTGCAGAAACAACCCCCGATAACGTGTGCAAGATAGCCTAACCACTATAGCCAGGCTCAGTATAGAACTCTTTTAAAGTTTAGAGGAACTGTGAAATCCCATTTTGAAGACCCACATTGGTGTTTTGTGTTAAGGGGTAACCGTATTATGTTTATATTAGGATGGTGTCACTGTTGTGTATATTGACCCAGTATACACAACAACAGAAAGTAGCAGACAAGCAACCGAGAAGTATTATTCCCTCAGTGAACGTGGAAACGAGGAAAATGGATAGGAGAGAAGAGCAAATCCGATGACTCGAGACACCAGTGTAAATGAAGATAAATTAAAGTACATAGTGATAAGGCGATAAGACTTCCTAGAAACACGAGGGAGTTCGATGATATCCGGGTAAATTCACAATGACCTGTTATTTGAATTAGTGCAAATATACTAAGATTTTTTTTAAATATACCTTAGAGCTTTATATACACGTATCAGAAGTTTAAAAAAATCATGCTAACATTTTTAATCGGATACAGTACTTATCATAGATCATAGTCAACCTTTACAACTCCCCCCCTCCCCCCGCTTCCTTTCCGACGTCCAATCACACTAATTCATGAAGATATTAATACTGTTTATCCGCATTCTGTAAATACTTGCTTCTCTTGGCCAATCTTTCTGGTGGCTGTGTTCATCCTCCTTACAACCATGTCCTGTGTAGATTGACTCATACTCACTGTTATGACTGATTTGTACACTGTAAAGGTTGACTGATCTACTGCACACACTGACTGACTTTTAGTTCTTATACGGACTTACGGTACCCACTGTATAGTCTGAATTATGGTAAGAACATAAGAATGGAGGAAACTGCAGCGGGCCTATTGGCCCATACTGGGCAGTCCCGTTTACACCCAACCCCTATTGCTCATATAAGCATCCAACCTATGTTTGAAGCTATTCAGCGTATTCGAGTTAATGATGATATTTGGTAACTTGTTCCATTCATCCACTACTCTGTTTCCAAACCAGTGTTTACCTATTTCCTGCCTAAATCTAAATTTGTCTAATTTAAAACCATTGTTACGAGTTCGCTCCTGGTTGGATAGTTTGAGTACCTTTGTAATGTCCCCTTTGCTTAGCCCTGCCTTCCACTTATACACCTCTATCAGGTCGCCCCTCGCTCTACGTCTCTCGAGGGAGTGCAAATTAAGATGCTTTAACTGTCTCTATACTCAAGGTTCCTAATGCCCGGGATTAGTCTTGTCATTCTCCTCTGAATTCTTTCCAAGGATTCTATTTCCATTCTGTAATACGGTGACCAGAACTGAACTGCGTAATCCAGGTGTGGTCTCACAAGAGCAAGATACAGTTTCAGGATGACCTCGCTAGTCTTGTAACTAACACTCCTTTGTATGAACCCAAGTACTTTATTATCCTTGTTATGAGCAAAAACACATTGTTTACTTGGCGTAAGGTTCCTACTTATCATTACTCCTAAATCTCTCTTGCAGTCGGATTTCTCTATGGCATCGTTGTTCATCTGGTATCTGGTTTCCCTGTTTACATCTCCTATACTGAGTACTTTACATTTGTCCACGTTGAGTTTCATCTGCCATTTTTCAGACCATTCGAAAAATTTGTTTAGATCTTCCTGTAGTTTTGCTGAGTCCTCGTCAGATTTAATAACACGTCCTATTTTAGTGTCATCAGCAAATTTACTTATGTTGCTGTCTATGCCGATGTCTATGTCGTTTATGTATATAATAAATAATAATGGTCCAAGTATTGAGCCTTGGGGAACTCCACTTGTGACGTTGCTCCAATGGGACTTAGTGCCATTAATGCTCACTCGCTGTTTCCTGTCCTGTAACCACGCCCTAATCCATTTAAGGATATTACCTTTGATGCCATGTGCTTCTACCTTTCTAATTAGTCTTTCGTGGGGGACTCTGTCGAAGGCTTTGCTAAAGTCGAGATATACCACATCATAATTGTGCCCCTCGTCCACCGATTCGAAAACTGATGAAAAGAATGTTAATAGATTAGTTAGACATGAACGTCCGCTTGTGAAGCCATGCTGGGAATCATTGATCAATCGGTGCTTCTCCAGGTGATTTCGAATAGAGTTTGAAATGATTGCTTCCAGTAATTTGCCTACTATTGATGTTAGACTGATTGGGCGGTAGTTAGAGGATAGTGATCTATCCCCCTTCTTGAAAATCGGTATTACATTCCCTATCCTCCAGGATTCTGGTACTACACCTGTTTTTAAGGACGTTAAACAACTTTGCTAAGGGCATACTAAGCTCTTCCTTACATTCCTTTAATACTCTGGCAAATATCTCATTGGGACCAGGTGACTTATTTGGCTTTAGTTTGTCTATTTGCTTACTAACATCATTACTAGTCACTACTATCTCGCTAAATTTGTTTTCTTCACTATCTCTGAATAGAGTCGGTGCCCCGGGTATCATGTTTAAATTTTCGGTGGTGAAAACTGTAGAAAAATATTTATTCAAATTATTGCTCATTTCTCTGTCGTTATCAGTGAGCTCGCCGGTATCTGACCGTATTGGTCCAATCTTTTCTCGTGTTTTAGTTTGATACATTTGGTAGAATCCTTTGGGGTTTGTCTTCGCCTCCCTTGCTATCCTTACCTCATTATTCCTCTTGGCTTTCCTTATCTCGGTTTTAACCCTACTCGCCAATACCCTATAATAATCCCGGAGGTAAATTTCGCCACGATTTATCCTTCTACCTATAGCCTTCCTTTGGCCAATGATGTTCTTTAAATAATTATTTATCCACTTAGGGTCATTGTTGTCTGATCTGAGTTTTTTGTATGGTATGTTCTGCCTTTGTGCATTAAGTAACTCATTATTTAAATTGTCGTGGAACTCGGCAATCTCAGATCTCGTTATCAGGTCGGTGTCATCTGTCAGGCTCACGGCCAAGCGCGACACCCCCTCTCTCAGCTGCCTCTTTAAACTGTCAAAGTTTGCCCTTCTGAAATCTGGTACTTTAGTGGAATTTTCCTTACGTCTGCCCTGAAAATCTAACTGGAATCTAATTTCTTTGTGATCGCTGTTTGCTAGTTCGTTCTCTACCTCGACATTACTAATGAGGTTTTCTCTGTTTGACAGAACTAAATCAAGTATATTATTACCCCGGGTGGGTTCGGTTATATGTTGACTTAGAAAACAGTCCTGGATCGTCTCGAGAAAATCCTCTGATTCTGAGTTACCTGTAAGGTCAGTCCAATCTATTTGGCCAAGGTTAAAGTCGCCTACTATACAGACTTTGTTGTGTATGGAAGCCCTGCGCATTTCATCCCAGATAAGTCGCTCATTGTGTCTATCAAGATTGGGAGGTCTATATATTATTCCTGTGATTAATTTTTCCCATCCGTCGATTAATTCTATCCAAATTGTTTCTGTATTCCGCTCAGTTTTTATTTCCTTATTTATTTCACACTTCAGATTATCCCTAACATAGATTGCTACTCCGCCTCCTTTCCTGGTCTGCCTATCGGTATGGAACAGTTTGTAACCCGCAATTTGGTATTCGACCGGTAACTCACGTGTGTCTAGGTTGACCCATGTTTCAGTGAATGCTATTATATCGATTTTTTCGGTACATACCAAGGCCCTAATATCATCCATTTTGTTTCTCATACTTCTACTGTTTGCGTAGTATACATTTAAGTTAGTTGTGTTCTGAGTCCTCCCCTTACCGGGTTTAGTTTTAAACTCCCTGTCTAATTTAGTTTTGTCATCATTCCTAACACTATTTCCCTGTAATCTTTCACTTTGTTTACCCGCTCCCACTGCATTTTCCTCCACCTATACAGTCTGATTTATGGTACCTGTACAGTCTGACTTATGGTACCTGTACAGTCTGACTTATGGTACCTGTACAGTCTGACTTATGGTACCTGTACAGACTGACTTATGGTACCTGTACAGACTAACTTATGGTACCCACTCTTCAGTCTGACTTATGGTACATATACAGACTGACTTATGGTACCTATATAGACTGAATTATGGTACCTATACAGTCTGACTTATGGTACCTATGCAGACTGAATTATGGTACCCACTCTTCAGTCTGGCTTATGGTACCTATACAGTCTCTTATGGTACCTATACAGTCTGACTTATGGTACCTATACAGTCTGACTTATGGTACCTATACAGTCTGACTTATGGTACCTATACAGTCTGACTTATGGTACCTATACAGTCTGACTTATGGTACCTATACAGTCTGATTTATGGTACCTATACAGTCTGACCTATGGTACCTATACAGTCTGACTTATGGTACCTATACAGTCTGACTTATGGTACCTATACAGTCTGACTTATGGTCTGACCTTATAGGTACCTATGGTACCTACAGTCACCTTATGGTACCTATACATACTATGGTACCTATACAGTCTAACTTATGGTACCTATACAGTCTGACCTATGGTACCTATACAGACCTAGTCAGTGACCTATGGTACCTATGCAGTCTGACCTATGGTACCTATACAGTCTGACTTATGGTACCTATACAGTCTGATTATGGTACCTATACAATTACCTATGGTAACTTATGGTACCTACAGTGGTACCTATACAGTCTGACCTATGGCCTATACAGTCTGACTTATGGTACTAAGTCTGACCTATGGTACCTATACAGTCTGACCTATGGTACCTATACAGTCTGACTTATGGTACCTATACAGTCTGACTTATGGTACCTATACAGTCTGACTTATGGTACCTATACAGTCTGACTTATGGTACCTATACAGTCTGACCTATGGTACCTATACAGTCTAACTTATGGTACCTATACAGTCTGACCTATGGTACCTATGCAGTCTGACTTATGGTACCTATACAGTCTGACTTATGGTGCCTGTACAGTCTGACTTATGGTACCTATACAGTCTGACTTATGGTACCTATACAGTCTGACTTATGGTACCTATACAGTCTGACCTATGGTACCTATACAGTCTGACTTATGGTACCTGTACAGTCTGACTTACGGTGCCTATACAGTCTGACTTACGGTGCCTGTACAGTCTGACTTACGGTGCCTATACAGTCTGACTTACGTTACCTATACAGTCTGACTTATGGTACCTATACAGTCTGACTTATGGTGCCTGTACAGTCTGACTTACGGTGCCTATACAGTCTGACTTACGGTGCCTATACAGTCTGACTTACGGTGCCTATACAGTCTGACTTACGGTGCCTATACAGTCTGACTTACGGTGCCTGTATAAACTGACTTATGGTGCCTGTATAAACTGACTTATGGTGCCTGTATAAACTGACTTATGGTACCTATACAGTCTGACTTATGGTACCTATACAGTCTGACTTATGGTGCCTATACAGTCTGACTTATGGTGCCTATACAGTCTGACTTATGGTGCCTATACAGTCTGACTTATGGTACCTATACAGTCTGACTTATGGTACAGTTGCGGAAATGTGTTCCTACACCCCCTGTGGTAACCCGTGTTTCCAAAAGGCACTGTCGCATTATTAGTATCACTGTTTATGAATGAATGGTTATTGGTCGTATAGTATTGGAAGTGATTGGTGGACAGGCTTGCTATAGGTCATATAGGTTGGCCGTTTGGAGACAAGGGCTACCACAGGGGGGATAGGAACACATTTCCACAGCAGTACCTATACAGATTTTTTTTTTTACGGGGATTAGCCTACCCGGGCACAGAACACTGACCCACATTGGGGCCTGGGAGAACGAAAATGTAATAATACCTCGCAAGCGAGATGTCACAGGTTCGATTCCCGGTCCGGTGGAAAGTTGTTCGGACACACTTCCTAGCCTCCCTTGGTCCCTGTTCACCTAACAGTAAAATAGGTACCTGTTGTAAATCGAAAAGTTGCGAATTCGTATTCAGGGAAAGTTGTTGGAGTTTCCAATAACTTGCTGACAAAAACCTATGATTCTTCAGGCTTCTACGCCCTTGACAAAAAAACTATGTCCCTTCAGGCTTCTACGCCCTTAACTCATGAGACATAAAGGCAAGCATGAACTTAGCATGCTTCCCTGTTGGGCACTGTAGGCGCTTCTGCGCTTCACCTTGCACAGGATGTAGGGGGGTGCCCAATAAAAAAATAAATAAATAAAATAAAATAATAATAATAATAATAATAATAATGATAATAATAATAATAATAATTCATAGTAAATAAATTTTATAATAAAAAATAAAAAATTGAAAATAAAATAAATAATAATACAGGTAATAATAATAATAATAAATAATAATAATAATAATAATAATAATAATAATAAAGAAATGCAAAAATGAAAAAAAAATTCAAAAGTGAGAAACAATATATGTATGTTGTGTTGTCAAAAGTAAGAGAAACAATTGAAACCCTGCAATTGTGTGTAAATGAGGCAGAAAGTCAGATCAGCAACCTGGGAGTTGGTCACAATTTTCGTGATGCCATATGGCAGCAGGGTCTACCATTAGACAACACATTATGCTTCCAATATCTTCCCAGGTGGTAGTACCTCCCTGTTTGGTAGCTGCCTACTACCTACATACCTACAAGCTACCTAATACCTACAAGCTACCTAATACCTACAAGCTACCTAATACCTATAAGCTACCTAATACCTACAAGCTACCTAATACCTACAAGCTACCTAATACCTATAAGCTACCTAATACCTACAAGCTGCCTACTACCTACAGTACCCACTACACAGCCTGAATGACTATCACTCTATACAGACTGACCTAACCACAACACATTAAAGATACAGGTACAGTACTGTACACCTATCATTTATGACTAAAGTAACACTATTGATGGTTATTTTTATTTATTGACAGAAGAATTGAAGTAAATATAAAGGTGTTCTTAATATCATAGCGTAAGGCTTGGCATGTTCTCCCTTACAGGGGCGGATCCAGGAATATAAAAAAAGGGGTTCCAAGAAGTTGTGCATGGGGGAACATGGAGAGTACAGCGAGCACACCAAGCTGGGGTGAGCTCTGTAAGCCCTCCCAGAAAATTTGTGAAATCTGGCCGATATCATGGGAATTTTGAGGAAATTTTGAGGCCATGTATTACTGGATGTTAGGAGATATTCTGAAGTCAATAGTAATTACTTCTTACTAGACAGAAATGCCTGAGTACAATACTGCATAAAAGAAAAAGTACTGTATTGTATTGGAATTTTCTGATGAAAAGAGGGGGGGGGGGGGGTCTGGACCCCCTGGATCTGCCCCTGCCATATTCATTGTATACTGTACTCATCATCCACGTTCACTGTTAAGAAAAATAATAATACAGAGTACGAGAATCATTATACATTTTATGTTCTTTGACATACAGTAACTATATACCTGTACATAACGGCGTCATATTCAATACATGTGATTCAACTGCAGGGGCTCATAACAAGCTAATACATTACTGTACTTGATTTCTAAAATCTGTATTGTGTATTTGTTGTTAGTCATAGATGATACGACATGGTGAGCAGTACTGTGCTGTATGTACATGCTGGACCTCGCTAATCCAGGAAGCTTGGGACCAGACTTGTTCCGGTGTAGTGAAAATTCTGAACCATCGAAGCTGAGGTTACAAAAGGCAAAATAATGCATAAAATGTGCTTTTACTTGTACCCCATAAATCTAGCCCAGGCTTACTGGACCTCTTTATGACAAAATTTACACAGTCAATGAACCCACACCATATTTTGCCCACAAGGCCCTGACCGTTGTACCACTGTCTAATTTCTTCAGTATAGATACTTTTTCTAAAATAGTTAATGTCATATGCTTACGTTTTGCCACATTACAACCACTTCCACTGCTTGCTGGTCTCTTAGGAGGCATATTTAGGGGCAAATTATAAGTACTGTATTTAAAGGTAAAATAGTGGCAACAGCCGCTAGAAGTGAGCAACAAAAGACGTAAACTAGCGACAGCTAGATTCAAACATCGTCCCGAACCATCGAAGCCGCCGAACTATCAGGTCCCAGATTAGCAGGGTCCAACCTGTACTTAGTTGCCCAGATAATTAATGCATAGGAAAGAAAAAAGAAAGAGGAGAAAATGTCACTAACTCCTGTTCTGTTCCTGCAGCTCAAGTACAAGCGTAGGGTGTACAAGATGCTGCACCTGGAGGAGAAGGCCCTGCGTGCCCTACACACCCGCGCTAACCTCCGCCGCTTCGTTGACTACGTGAAGGAGAACAATGTGGAAAAAGTCAGCAAGATGTGCGCCAAGGGACTTGACCCAAACTTCCACTGTCAGGACACTGGAGGTAAGTGTTAATTCATTTTTGTGTATGTGTAAAACGTTTTTTGGGGGTTGTGTAGATGGTAATTATTATTTGTTTTTACCTCCTCTCTCTTTTTCTATCTCTCTAAGAAAACAGAGACATAAGTGAGTGGTAAATACACAAATCCTGGTTTCCTGTTCGTTTGCTACTATTATTTTAACACATTTTCAGTAAGGTTAGATGGTGAAGAATATAGTACTGTGTTGTATTGCAAGTCATTGTGTCAAGAATTGAATTTTGATAACAAACCTGAGAGGAAGAGGTGAAGCATGGCTGGTTGTGGCTTAAGGCTACACAAGGAAATTGTATTAAAAGGCAATGACTGTACTGTGTAGGTGAAAATTTTCTCCTACATTAATGAGTGAAGGTAATGCTAGTACTGTACTGTACTGTACTGTACTGTACTGTACTGTACTCATAGCTTCCTTTACAATTTGTAGAAATTGATTTGTTACTGAATTCTAATTTGTGGCCTTTTTTTCCCAAGTTGGGTTACATGAAGAAACATCATAGGTTAAATAAGAAAACGTTCAGACCAAAATGCTTATAAACAAATGTTACAGGTACTAGAAGGGTTGAGGGTGGTTCTTTACACATGCACTTTTTGTGCATGGTAAGGAGCTGCAAACAACAGAAGATTGTGATAACCCTTTGATGGCTTCTTAAAATTCTGAAATGATAACTAGATAGTCTCAGTTGTTTTCAACAGAAGTGCTGTTGATTAGGGAAAGATTGTATGATGATGAATGACAAGTCAGAATAGCCCCTTGAAAACACAAATTTAAAATAACATGCACAGTACATCACTTAAAAAATACTTCGGTTATGATTTTGAAATCCCTGTGCTGCAGGGTATACCTCGTGGGGAGCAGTGGTAGCGTGCTTGCCTTTCACTACTGCATCCCAGGTTCAATCCCCAGGTCGGATGTGAGAAGGATGTTATCCAATGTGACCCTACCAAACAATGCAAGTTTGCTCCAGGTACTCTGGTATCCTCCTTTACTAACATTGACTTGATCAAACTGGTGAATTAAAAAAAATAAGTAAATAATAAATACTAATCAGAAAATATTGTACTATACTGTACTTTGGTATGTATGATGAAAGAAGAATGAAATGAGAAATTGATATACAGCAGTAAAATGTTTAGATATTAAGTCACCTGTTAATAATTTTACAGGTTATTGTATATACCGGTACTGTTAGCCATGAAAAGAAGAGGCTTACTTGCACTAAAGCTTGAGTTGAATGGTTTAGTCTTGCTAGTGTGAGCTATGGTCAGGTTTGTCAAATTTGAGGCTGTAAATTTTTTTGGATGATTTAGAGTACAGTATAATGTATGTATTTCATTAGGTTAGTTCATTTATTACTTGACTTTTTTTATTATTATTGGTCAAGGTATGTTATAAAATTTGATGTTGTTTTTGTTTTAACAAATTAAGAGTGCAGGTAGCGTCGTCGTTCAGAGATATTTAAAGCTGGATGATTTGGACTGATAGAGGTTATCTGACAGAAAAAAGTCTTGAATAATTGAATTTCCTAGTCGATTCTGGACTGGCTTGATTAAATTACTGTAGTTGTAGACATGGTTTAATTGTTGCCCCACAATTAGCACAACTTAATCAGTGATAGGTAGTACATGTACTGCATATACTGTACCACACCATAGAGCTTAATAAAAGTTGAAAATATCTTAAGAAAAGCTTTTCTCTAGATTTCCAATTTGAACACAGTCTATAATACAGTACAGGTACAGGATTATAGGTACAGTGGGGTATGCTATAACGAATGGGTTTTACTACGAATATTCCTATAATGAATGGTTTTACCTATAAAATTGAGAGTGCTATAACGAACGATACTCCTACAACGAATTTTTTTTTTTTTTTTTTTTTTTTTTTTTACTAATTTATTGTTTTTTTATTACAAGTATTAATGATATTCTTTATTTCAGGGATTTAGATGCATATTTATGCACTTTTTTACAATTTTTACAATTTTATATTATATTTTTCAGCGTTAAGTGGTTGTATTTGGGGGCCTGGAACGGATTAATCCTATAACAAACGAATGCTATAACGAACGAGGTTCTAGAACCAATTAGAGTCGTTATAGCATACCCTACTGTATTTTAATGGTTTCTGTTGATAAAAAGACATTTCTTTTGGTGATAATATTTACTAAAATATGCTGTGATTTTCAAAGCTCAGTAATAGAGAATATATGCACGAGGAATGTGACATTTAGAGAATCGTTCCATCCGAGTTATGCTTGTTGTCCCTGGGTAACTGACATCTTATTAGTCACTGTCCACATATACCTTTAAATGTGAACATGATGACTTAAAATTTTGAGCCATTAGTGTAGGTTACTACACATAATATGTAGCCACGGATGTTTGGGTGTGAGCTCAAAGAGTATGAGTACAGAATACACAGTATAAGTGGCACATCTTCAGAGGTGCAGTTGACTATAAACATTGGTGCTTAATGAGTGTGTTGATTACAGAGACACCACTGTCATTGGCTGCGCGGATCAAGAAGCCATCGAGGATGGTGGTGTCCATAGTAAACGGTGGTGCCCTGCTGGACTACCGCACCAGAGACGGGGCCACAGCCATGCACAGGGCAGTACAGGCGAACAACTTTGAGGCTGTCAAGACTCTGCTAGGTGAGTGTGTTGAGACTGCCAGGACTCATAGTGAATATGAGTGTCAGTGAAGACCCCTGGGGTGTCTTTAGTGTGTGGTACTGATAAGGCTCTAGATGCAGGGAGTTTACATTCTTGTTTTACAATATACAGTACAAGGCTCCCTGCTTCTTCCTCCATCTTTTAATCTCCACCACAATAACCTGTATCTGTATTTGAACTTTGGCCCCTTTTTCTAATTATTTTATTATATTTTTAACCCCAGGCCTTGATGTGGGTCATTATAAAATGACCTGTGCCCTGGTGGCTAATGCCCTTAAAAAAAAATACAAAATAAAAATAATTAAATATGAAGGACATTGCCAGATGTTGTCACAATGTAATTTATCGTTTTTCCAAAAAGACTGTGATCATTGTCAATAAATGCATGTAAAATCAACACAATTTTATATTTTTTTAATTATGTACAAGTTTGTTTTCCATAGTAAAATTCATATTTTAAATCTGCACAAGAAATTAGTTTGAGATAACTGATCAATCACTTCTACCTGACCTTGACGCTAACATTATTTTTCTTTGGCACAGATCTAGGAGCATCACCAAACTACCGAGATACCCGTGGCTTAACACCCTTGTATTATTCTGTTACCCACAACACGGACCCTTTACTCTGTGAGGCCCTACTGCATGACTATGCAGTAATAGGGGCATCTGACAACCAAGGGTGGCAGGAGACCCATCAAGTATGTTTCTTCATTCATTTTCTCTCTAAATTCATAATTTTTCCACCAAGAAATAAATTACTTATAATAAAAGAATGCAAGTTTTAGGGTGCCTACATCTGAGACTCAAAGGGGATTCATTAGGGATTGTGTAGCTTGACAACAGGGACATTACCATGCCATTCTTTTAAACATCGGCCTCATATGCATTCAGAAATAAAGTAAGGTGAATTGAATACAAAATAAAATAGAAAAGATTTTTCTTGGTATTCCTTGTAATATGCTACTGTACTTGGAAAATCTTCTTCGGTCACAGAACTTTACCAGTGTCAGGGACAGGATTACTTTGGAATTTTTTTCTTCAGATATTCATCTTACGCTACTTAGACCAACAAGTCTTTTAAAAAAAAACTCAACAGGAATACACTTTACCCCAAGGTGATTACATCCCTCTTCCATATGGAACTGCTCATTCTGAGATTAATGTTCACCTAAATTAACATGTCCAGAGCAGTGACTTAAGTGTAAAATATAGTAATACAAAATATTGTAGTTATTTTATTATTATCTTCTGCCTTTCAGTGACTTTCCATTCTTGTTTTATTTTGTAATGATCTCAATTGATTACCGGATAGCTAAATTATTCATCTTAAAAATTTAACACGTCTATTTCAAGTAATTATTGTAATGTCAAACATTTAATGTTGTTTGGTTGTGAATCAGTCCAAAAAAAATTTGAATTATTGGAAGAAAATCTGGGTAATGCATAATGTAAGTGATCAGAATTATGTTCATATACTGTACTATGCTGTAAATCTTTTAGATTTTAAGGATATTGAACATTGTGTATCTTACAATGTATTGTTTTTTCCCAGGCTTGTCGGAATAAGATGGTGCAACACTTGGAACACCTCCTCTTTTATGGTGCTGATATGAATGCTCAGAATGCCTCTGGCAACACACCTCTTCATGTTTGTGCTGTCAACAACTTAGAAGATTGTGCTCGTGTCTTACTTTTCCGAGGGTGCAATAAAAATGCTCTCAACTATGCCAACCAGACACCTTATCAGGTTAGATATTTTACCATCTTGTATTAAGAGTAACAGGTTACCAGATCACATTTACCATCCAAAGCACTAAATTTCACCAAACAAGACAGTTTAGGAAATAAAGTACTGTACTGTACCAGTATTATTAGATTTTGAAAAATAATAGAAGCCAATACCGGTAGTTGTTTAATTTTGTTTGCTCCCTTGTACTACAGCATAAAGGTTTTTGCCTGGATTTACCCCAAGCATGTAAAAATAGAGGAATATTTGAGACTTGGGCAGTACAAGTACTCAATCTTGAAACTGTCAATTAAGAAACGGCTTATACATGAAAATCGCTGGTTTTTCTAGCTGAAACTACAATTTTTTATTTTAAAATAAAAAAGAATTTAAATTCCTGCTTCCTCATTATTTTCAATCTGGCTGCATTGTTTTGGTGGTGACAGGGATAATGAGACACACAGGTTGACTCTTAACTGGCAACCTTGGGACCAGGGCCATACTAGGTGATAGAAATTCTCATTAACTAAACATGCCTTAAAATTCAGGATTCTTTCATAAATATTTCAGGTGGTGTTATACATGTATATTTATAACCATCAAATATATCTTCATTATTAGTGATGTAAATTTTTTAACAGTGCTAAGTTCTCTGCTTGTGGGTACAGCTAGTATTTTATGGAGAAAAACAGATGTAAATTATGTGTGTATACTTTGCATATTCAATATTTTACCGTGAAGGACAGTAAGTCAATACGTATTTGTATTTCAGGTTGCAGTTATTGCTGGAAATATGGAACTTGCTGAAGTGATAAAAAATCATAGCTTAGAGGATGTTGGTGAGTACAGTCTGTGTGCTGTTGCATGTAATGTAATACCATAATTTCATATCAGTTTTATTCATAAAGATCTCTAATTAAACAGTTTGCGGTATGTGGAATAAAAAATATTTTCATAAATATGCAATATGTTTCTGAGAATTGAACAAATGCTGTAGTACCTTTTGTTTTATTTTTACTGGGAAATATGAGCATTTACTACTACTATTCCAGAAAGTGGGTTTTTTTTTATATAAATGTTTAAGAAATATAGGACTTGCTTTGATCATTCAAAGTTGTAACTATAATCTCTTACAGTTCCGTTCAAGGAGCCACCTAAATACAATCCAAACCGTCGCATCTCTGGAGCTCCTCTCTCCCGCACACACTCGGACCCCAGGCTGGAAGTCAGTGCTATAACAAAGCCACCATCACCTTCTCCATCTAGTAGATCCATTCCACCTTTTAGCTCAGCTTCCTCTTTGAGCGAGACGTCAACAGGCAGCAGTTCTACATGTACTCATCCAAGTGAGATGGATTCAGAGGAGTGTGCAAGTGCTCTAGGTTCTGCAAGTCTGAATGCTGGTGAGGAAGAGTTGTCACAAATGTTCTTATGGTAAAATATCTTGGTTAACAAAATCTTGAATGTCATTATTTAAGGATTGATAAAGATAAAAATTAATACATTTGAATTACAAGAACAGCATGGAACAGTAATGAACTTATAATTACTGGCTTTGTTGGGGAATTGCTTGTTAGTAAATACTGATACAGTAATGGAGAAAATTAAAATTTTTAGAGTAGCTGTTCTTACTACATTGAATCCTTGTGCCTCCTCTCGCATCTGAGTATGAATGACAGCAGTTACGAGTGTAAATCCCACACACCCACCATGAATACAACCTCTGTTCAAGCAAGTGGAAAAACAGTTTATTAGCTTGATTGAATGAGGAAAATTTACTTTAAAGGAATTGACTGGAAAAAGAGTGACCACCATGAGTGGAAGGAGTCATGTAATTGGTGTAATTGTCACTACATGCCAATTGACTTTTACACTTCCACATGACCAAGATCATGATAACTTAACTTGGGTTATTGTTCCTATTTCTGTGCCATTTTTGTTTGAAAATATCATGTAATCTATAATCTAAGAATATCCCTATTTCAAACACTAGAGATTGTCTTCTGCATTATTTCCAAAGATGAAATTAAAGTACAGATTACAAATACAGTTGAAAAAAAGAAAAACCTGAGTACTGGACACCCAAGTAATGACACAAATCTTGGGAAAATTATTTAAAAATAAATATAAATAAATATATCTTGCATATCTTGCGGGTCATTGTTATTGTTGAGCGATACGGCGGGAACCACGTGGTCCCGCCAGCCCAGCTTGCATCACAACAACATAGCCATTGCACTCTTGTATGCGTGGCTATTACTCGGTGCAAACGTTCCTGTTCTTTCGTGACATACAGTATATCTACCCGAAAATACGACTTCGAAAAAACATAACACAGCTCGCAACTTGGTCAAGGGGGATGTGGCTATAGTGATGAGTCCTGTGTTACAGTTACAAATACAAAACTAATATAAAATACTGAAAAACTTAGCCCCAAAAAAATAAAAATTAGGAGTATTATCACAGTTATAAAGTAACAGCCTACACAGTAAGTCAAAAGGTTGAAGCAAACTCACAGCTCCCTGTACAGTACTATACCTCCTTTCCCAACATTAATAAATCATACCACCTACCTTTCTTATGTTATTTAATTGTATAGGATCTAGGTGAAAAAAAATGCAGTTAAAACCATTAAGGAAAAGCTAAATGAAAGTTTAACACAACTGCCATTTGCAGGAATGCTGGCTGCTTCGCCTCAACACAGCCCAACTGAGACGCTGTCTCTGGCTACCCCCTAACATCGAAGCTCCCCCGGTCTTGTGCATAAAGAAATGTTTATTTCCTTTGTAATTGTTCTTATGATAATTATTTCTTTTACTTTTTTGTACAATATTTATGTAGGATTGTGTGTGCATGTAACTGATTAAAAAAGGTGAAGAAGATTACCCAAAATTTAGTTGAAAAATAACCATAACACCTCACAGCTTGCCTCATAGGGATAGTGCTAAGGAGATTTGGGTACAGTGATGAGTTGGCAATAAATCTTCATTAGCAAAATAAAGAAAGAATCTAGGGATATGGTAGGCAAGCCCAGGCAAGCTTACTGGTAAGGTTAGCCTACCACGAGCATGTACAACTATCTTTCACCGTAAATGACCCACAGAAATGCATGAATTTTAACCTCTCAAAAATACTGTGCGTACGTAATTTGACCCCATAATTTTTTTATAAAATTTTTATCATAAACACTTAAATTTACAGTATACTGTACACATCCACTTTATCTCACACTGCACAAGGCCATACATGCCACATACATACGTACATTGAGACTTGGGAACCTTAAAAAAAGTTTCTAGAATCGAGAACCTTACCTACATCTACTAACACTTTAAATAAATAACAACTGAATTGACTCAAAGTGCAGTGTATTATAAATATGATTAAATTACTTCAACTAATTTATTATGAGCTTAAAAAAGAAAATAATTGTTATTGTATTATGCTGGCTGTTGTTTTTGAACACTGTGTCTCCCTGCTAATATGGATGTCTTAATAATGGCTTCCGACTGTATAATAATGTCCCTGTGGCTTAATTGAATGAATCGAAACAGTTTAATTAGCCAGAAAACACAGATACAGAGTGGATAATAATAACAATATTAACATGGCTGAGCCAGTTGAGAGCCTGAGCGCTTCTTTTAGGCACCTGTTATATACTATACATTTATCTCAAAGAAGTATTATGTAACATTTAGTTTCATCTGGAATAGTAAAATAGCATGGTGGTAATAAGTACACTCTCAGTTCGGTACTCAGCGTTTTTAATATAGAAACCTATCCCAACATATCTGCATACTAAAAAAATCAATCATCTGGGTAGAATTTGTCATATTTTATACAGTATTAGTAAACTTGTACGCAAAATAAGAAAAATGAAATTGGGGTTCTGACCAGTGCCTTTTTAAATGTACTCCCTGACTGGATGAGTGAATGAATAGGTATTGTAAAACCCTGAATTCTGACCTAAGAAATATTTTCCCTAGCTTGACTGTTGTATATACTGTATAGTTAATATAAAAACATGTGTATTTCTTCGTTAATTATATGGTTAATTGATATATATATCTATATATATATATATATATATATAAGAGTTATCCAAATGTGTCTCCATCATGTGTCCACATCTCTCCAGTTTGTAGACAAATCTTTTTATTGCTATAATTTTCAGTGCAAAGTATAACACACACTTTTAATTTTATATTGCACAGAATTTTATTTTGTTCCAACTCTTAGTTTCATTACCTCTTGATATTAAAAATTAATATTTTGTACTAGCTTTCATTTTCTTCATACAAGGACAAAGAAAATCCTTGTCAAATACAATTTCTACATTATTTCCTACCACCGTTTACAGTGTACCAAGTTTGTTCTTGCTTGGCCAGTTAGAAGCATTAAATTTTATCCCTTAATCAATCTGAATTAAATCAGAAAGAGACAGAGATACAACTGGATTGCTGTATGTGTTCCTTAACAACCCTTTCATTACCCCTAAATTAATGAAAAATTTAGAGTATCCATTTATTGTGTACTACTACTTTAAGTGTGTACAGTAACCTCCAAAATTAAACCCTTCACTAATATATACGTATTTCTAATGTGCTTTAAAATTCTAAGGAAATTTAGGCACTATTCTGGTAATGAAATTATCTAACAATACCATAAAACTTACAGCAGGAGTGGACTGCTGCGATATGGTGAGTGACAGCTCTGGCGTGTGTACATCAAACAGTGGCAGTGCAGAAAGTTATGATGCAACCCCTACCGACATCACTCAGTTTAACATGGGCATGCTGGTGGTTTGCTTACATCAGTACACTCCACACAAACCAGGACACCTTGACATAAATGCAGGAGACATTTTGGAAGGTGAGAAGATGAATGATTGAAGTTCTCAGAGATACCAGAAAGAATCTTAAGATACAGGTACTCGTTTTTTTTGTGTTAATCTGAAAAAAAAAAATCTTTTGCAGTAACTGGGAGCACAGATGATGGTATGTTAGAAGGAGTGCTTCGAGGAATCACAGGTCTTTTCCCACCCCACTGCGTCCAAGAAGTGCGCTTACGTAACCCCCAAGCTGTAAGAGAATCTTTGATTGCCCCTCAAGTGGCAAGGGTGCAGGGCAGAAGAGAGATGATGGTTCAACAGCATTATGGCACAGCACCACGGATTAGAAAGCCGTAGGTTTAGTATTTTTTTTTTCATATCCTTACAAGTGTGTGATAAAGAACATAATAAGAACTCATTAAGCAGGAAAAAGTTTGAAATTTAGTGTAGTTGTGGTATTTTAATTTATAAGCCAATCATCGACTATATTTCATGGGGTCAGAGAGGAACAATTGTATTTTATTTATATAACTGAAAGATCAGTATGGTGGATTTGACTGCCTGCTGTTATGATGAAATCTTCCATAAAGATAGTGCACATATACAAAAATTTCAGGATAAATGAACCTCGAACTGTTGTCCTTCATCGTGGTAAGAAGGGATTTGGTTTTGTGTTACGTGGAGCAAAGGCAACATCTCCTCTCATGGAACGACCAAATGAACGTGGTCCAGCCCTTCAGTATTTGGATGATGTGGATCCAGGGGGTGTTGCTGACTTAGCTGGTCTCAAAAAGGGTGACTACTTAGTCAAGGTCAGTGTCACTGTACAGTACTTTGACAATTCCTTCTTTTAGAATTAAAACTCAGATGGATAGCTTGCATATTAATGGACCTGTATGAGTAAAATACTTTACAATGGTTTGATTTTTATATGTACAGTATATATAATGGAAAGCATCTTAGAAATTGTAATTGTAAATCCTTAAATCAGTCCTTACCACCTTTGTTTTTATAAAAACAAGGCATGTCACAATGGCTCAGTAATGTTGATTTCCATTATTTTAAGCCAATTATGGTAATGTTAGTTTTGTAAATTTAAAATAGCTGTGTGCTTAAATTCAAAGGATTTATTTGTATAATTAATTTCAGATCAATGGAGAGGATGTATCACAGGCCTCACATGAGCACGTTGTGACATTAATTCGTAAATCGGGCGACCTGGTCCAGATGATGGTTGTAACTCCAACTCCAATCACCTTTATGGCTCACAAGCCACCAATAGGCAACCTGGGAACTATCAGACGTGGGTGCCAGACACTCCCTCGAAAACTCCATGCAGGTAGATGCATGTCCCTCTTTCTGTTCACCAAACTCCGCTCGGACTGTTGGATAGACTCGGGTTCTTGGATCCTGATTGCTATCCACTTGTGGTTTTCGGATGCAGTGGATAACTGACCCTGCTGATTGTGAAGATAAGGAAGACCATGTCGAATGTTGGTCCTATGAGCAGTGTTTAACATAATCTGAGCACACTGAACTCACTCACTTTCATTGTATGATATTTGAATGTTCACACAAAGACCTTATTCATGAGAAAGTAGCATGTAAAAACTAATCATTTGTATTTTAACTTGGGTATGTTCATTTTCTCAAACTTTTCAATTAATTAGCATGTGAATGTCACGAATATTGTTTCTACCCTTTTGTAGATTCCAGTTTATAACCAAGTCATCCTATATTACCTTTATCAAGTATTAAATATTTATTCCTCTACACTTAACAATCTTGAGCCTGATGACAGTGTCTTATTGTGAAAAAGTGACTCCCTCTTATTCCTTGATACTGCTTTTGTATTCCCTTGGTGTTTCCACTACCTGCAAAGGAGTTTTTTTTCAATTTTTTTAATTTTTGTTTAGCAAGAACAAAGCAGAATTTAATTTCAATTATTTCTAAAATTGTCATATACTATTAGCTTAATAAAACCTAAGGAACAAACGATTGTGATAGATTTTAACAAATCTGGTCTTTACTAGTTACAGTACCTAGAAACTTCCTCTGCTCTGTCCATTTAATTTCATATATATTTAAACATATACTATATATATATATACAGTAGTATATATATTTTCTTGTCCATATGCAGTCTAAATCCTAGGAGAAATATGACTGATGCCTTTCATAATTTGGCTTATGCTTTGCTAGCAATCTGAATATTTGTTGAGGACTACAAATGACTATCTGTCTTTTAAATGGTAGACTGAGCTCATCTACAGTCAACAGCACTGGGATAACTTCAGGAAACCTGCAAAATATCCCTTCTTTAAACTAAAGCTAAATGTTTTGTATTTGCATTGAAAAATTATATAAAGCATAGTTTACATATTTTCCTCAACAAAATTCAGTATAATGAAATAACCCTTGTGGCTGCCTAAGAGCTTGCTGCTGCCACCAAACTAACTGTGGTTGTGTGTGTGTCTCCCTCTTAGTGCGGTCGTCCCAAGCCCCCCCTGCACCCCCCCCAAGAGATCCCAGAACAACCTTAAGTGTTGGACGAGCAAGAGCTAAATCTATGGTGGCTGGACTTCACGACATCGGTAAGATGGGTTAGCATTTTTTTTATTGGATGTTGTCCCAGTTTAACCTGTCATAATTGCTGCCTTCTTTATGGAAATTGGAACTTTGAACAAATAAATTTATAGATTTGTAGTCCATCATACATATATGATCTCAGTATAGTCATACATCATTACCATTTCCTGTACCCTACATGTTTTTTCTTACTCTCTTGACTCCCTGCTGGAGACATTTTCATATTTCATATTTTTATTTTGCTTCAAGAAAGTAGCTGTTTAACATTAATAATAAACTAACACATTGGATTATTCTGCTTATAGTTTGGTCAATAATTTTGTCTGGAGTAGAAAAACAGACTTGTGAAATAAAATTTGTTTTAGAAAGGTAAATAGCTCATCCTCTATCTGCACAGGAAATTTCATCATTGGATATAGATATATACTGTAATAGTAAACTGTTCATATGTTAAAAATTTGGCAAGAATAATAACAGGTTATAACTTCATAAATTTTAATTAATGAGCACATTATATTAGATTTTGTATATCCAGTCATACTGTAAGTGACTGAAGGGATGGGATGGCACCTTTACTGAGAAAACATTATTAAAAGATAAGGATGAAGACTTTTATGGCAGGTAATACACAGCCATTTTGAAAATGACGAGGACAAATCAAGACTTATAAATATAGAATTAGAGAGAAAGACAGTCAAAGGGGCATACAAATATCACCTGACAATGCAACTTTGCTTGATGTATTGGTAGCATTTGCAGTTCACCCACATTCATGAAGTTTATCTTATAGATAGTTAAAGGTTGATTTGTATGGAGGCTCCGTGTCTGCTCCATATTTCTGGTAAAGTTTGTCTCTAATTACTTCATTATTTCAATTCTCAATGTAATTTTCCACAATGACACTATTTTTTTTCATTCTTTCTTTTCATTATATAGTACAGTACACTCCAGGTACTTGACACAAAAAACAATGGGTTTCATTCTTATTTTTATTACATCAGTAAACATACAGATACAGTATTCTATTCTGGGGTTTACATTACTTATTGAACACTTTATATGTGTGCAAGTGCGAGCCTGTCTGTGTTCAAGATTAAATTATTTCCTGCTTTCATATACTGTACAGTACTGTACTTCATGATTAAGATTTTCCATATACTGTACAGAGTACATACAGGGTACATATAAAACAATCAATATGTTTAACTGAATTTTTTTTTTACACCAAATCAAAGAAAAGAAAAAATAGTATAAGCCGTTAGATATGGTATGTTACAAACACAATTTCCAAGGAGAGTATAATAGAAATGTACATTTGAACTTTACATGTATGTACAGTAATGCATTACTTATTACAGTACAGTATAGTCTTGTATACAGTAAACTTTAAACATTGCTATTAACAATTTTAAAAATATGTGCATATATTTTCTTAATATTTGAGATATAAACCACCAAAAATCAGTATAATTGTAATGAAGAAAGATGCAGCCTATAAGGTCAAGGTAATTACAACTGTTACAACAACTTGCACCTTCCCTGCATCTCCTGTTTTATATCATATTGTTTTTAATGTACTATATATATATATAAGGAAGTCTTGTAACAAAATGCATTGTAAGGGAAGTCCAGCATCACTAAGATTACTACACTGTTGCTACAGGGTATTATTGAAGGTGTAACAGGATATGTTATGTAAATATGATTTTTTCGTGTATGTAACTCGCATTTTAAAAAATCATTTGCACTTTTACTGTAGATACTGTATATCCAAAAATATAAACCCATACAGTATGTGGAAAATTCAGTGATTGGTGTTTGCCAGAACTTTTTAAGATTGTCAAGCAACTTCAGTATCTACCATATTAACATTTCTTGACTTGAAAAGATATGTACGTTATCAGTTTGATTTTTCCTTATAAATTTTGTCAAAGAATAAAATTTGATGATTGAAAAGTGATGAAAAACTTGTTGCTTAAATAACTAGAGAATGTTGGAACTTTGAAATTAGGACGAAGTCAAATGTATTGCAAGACTACACTATACAGTATTCACATTACTATATTCCACATACCATGTTTAAAGGATAAAAACATTTATTGCAGTTTCTTATAAGACCTGGTGTACAGTACCTGTTTTACCCACTTTTGGAATGCTTTGTTTGATTAGAAACTATGTAAATAGCATACAGTATAGTGTATTAACATCTTGATTTCATGCACATTACAACTTCAGAAATCTAGTACTATTGAAACTGAGAGCATGCTGGATCTGAATATTTTGTTTTCTGAACCTCCCTTGAAACTAAGAACTGTATTGAAATTCCCAAAGTAAAATATAGTATAGTTTAATGATGCACAGTAATTAAGCAGTTTTATAATATCGGCATAATATTAAAGAAGTTTTATTGTATAGTATGTTACAATCCAATATGGACAGTATAACAGGCCACAACTCGGGGATGGAATTTTTTAATAAAATTCCTTACAACCAAACCGTATATGCTAGCATGTGACCTGTGGTGTAATGGTTAGCATGCTCGCCTCACAAGCGAGTGGACCTAAGTTCAATTCCCTGGCTGGGTGAAGCTATGTACAAGTTTTTTGCTGTTTGCTTCTGTCTACCGAGCAGTAATTTGGGAACCTGGATGTTAATTGATTTGCGGATCATGTTCCGAGGTAATGGTTAGCCAATGCAGTTGATGAGTTATCCAGTCTTTTCAGACTATTCCTTGACACTTGGTCATGCAACTCGTTAACTAGACACTTGGTCATGCAACTCGTTAACTTGGGGTGTGGTTGTTGTGTTGGCGACAGCTTCTACACTTTAAACAAATTCACACCTAGGTGGCCCTAGGGCCAGCCATCCTCGTACACAAGGGGCAACCATTATTATTATACAGTAGTACCCCGATTTACGCGGTCAATTGAACCCACAGGGTACCGCGGAAAGTGAAATCCGCGTAAATGGAACAACAGATCATATGGGATTAATTCCAATAGAGACTGGCCCGACCCCCAAACTCCACTTTTTCCGACACAATACCTATGTTGTAGTAAAAATAACATCTAAATTTTATGATGGTATGCTCACACAATTAATATTTAAGAGAAATACAGTCGCCAGGTTAATGTCCATTCAAATAATAGACTCAAATCCCCCCCCCCTCTTCCCAGCTCACTGGCCCCTACCTCTCTGAGAAATGATTGGGTGAAACACTAGATTTTAACGTTTAGTAATAAATAATACCTCAGACTAAAGTTAGGATAATATAATTGACATTTCTGGATTCCTTGCAGGTCAGGGAATATTTTGAATGTAAACTTCATATATTTTGCACAAAAGATAAAATACTTGCTTTGTGTAAACCAAATTATTACATTAGATCTAAAATTTGTATGTCTAATGCAAAATCCATGATGTTTATATTCAAAATGATCATCATATTGTAAGAATTCCAGCAATGTAAATTATATTCTGGTCCAGTAATTTGTATGAATTTTATGAGCTAAAACAAATATCTTCAGTTAATAAAAAAAAAATATTCTTCACGACACTATCTGTCAATCAAAGTACCCCAACTTGCCTCCCCCCTCTTCCAACCACGCCAGATGGTCGGTCGGTCCCAACCCTCCCCCCCACCCCCCCTCCCTACCAGAGAAATGTTGGGTGAAAAAACTAATTTTAACTTTTAGTAACAAATAATACCTCAGACTAAAGTTAGGATAATATAATTGACATTGCTGGATTCCTTGTAAGACCAGGAACATTTTGAATATAAATGTCATATATTTTGCATAAAAGATAACATATTTACTCAGAGTAAACATTACATCTAAAATTTGTATGTCTAATGCAAAATCCATGATGTTTATATTCAAAATGATCATCAAATTGTAAGAATTCCAGCAATGTAAATAATATTCTGGCCAGGTAATTTGTATGAATTTTATGAGCTAAAACAAATATCTTCAGTTAATAATAAAAAAAAAATATTCTTCACACCGTGCCAGATGGTCGGTAGGTCCCTCCCTCCCCCCCACCCCCCACCAACCCTCCCTACCAGATAAATGTGTGGGAAAACCAGAATATTTACCTTTTTAGTAATAAATAATACCTCAGACTAAAGTTAGGATAATATAATTGACATTGCTGGATTCCTTGTAAGACCAGGAATATTTTGAATATAAATGTCATATATTTTGCACAAAAGATAACATATTTACTCAGAGTAAACATTACATCTAAAATTTGTATGTCTAATGCAAAATCTATGATGTTTATATTCAAAATGATCATCAAATAGTAAGAATTCCAGCAATGTAAATTATATTCTGGCCAGGTAATTTGTATAAATTTTATGAGATTAAAAAAAAAAAAAATTATACTTCATGCGTATATGGGTAGATGAACCGCGGAAAGTGAAAGTTCGGTTTTGGCGAGGCGCGTATATGAGAAATCGCGTAAAGTGAACTAGCAAAATTCTGAAGCCACCATAACATACCTAGACACTTATACTGATCAGTGGAAATATATACTATATACTATATACAGTATAATGGCAAAAACTAAAGAGAGGAATTTTTTGGAATAGTGCTAGATACAATTTTTTTTTCCAATTTACCACAAGAACTCCTGCTGACTACTGTTTATGTCAACGAGCGTGAGTGGGTAGGTGTGAACTACTGTCTGCAAGCTTTGAGTTACAGATACATAATATACAGTATTTTTAATGGGCAATTTTCTAAGACTCCCAGGGAACTGGTTTACAGATTTCCAAGACTATGGTAATATACTACAGGTTGTACCTCTCTAATCCGGCATTCTGTGGTCCGGAAACTCCCGTGGTCCGGAACGATTTTAGTTTGTCCAATAGGTAGATAGGCAGCTTTTTTTTTCTTATTTTTTTTTCTTTTTTCTGAATTATTATTACTGTATTAAATTTTTGCCCCTCAGGCCCCAATGTGGGTCAGTGACCTATGCCCGGGTGGGCTAATCCCCGTACAAAAAACAACAAAGCTGCGGGCAATTAAGGTTTGTTTACATCCGGCAGTTCGGCTGCTCTCTCTCTCTGCTTGTCTATACAGAGTACAACATTTAACCCTTCAATGTATATGAGCAGTAGATAAGTGTTGCTTTCATATTCTTATGTAGAGTATTGACGATATGTTTTCACATGTGTGCACTTACATACGTGCAGTCTCACTTTTTTTTTACCATTAATGGTTAGCTACTTATATTGTTCCATTTATTAACATTAAATAACATTACAGGTACAGTGGGGTATGCTATAACGAATGGATCCTACTACGAATATTCCTATAACGAACGGTTTTACCTATAAAATTGAGAATGCTATAACGAACTAAACTCCTACAACAAACATTATTTAATTTTTTTTTTTTTTCTAATTTATTGTTTTTTTATTACAAATATTAAATGATATTCTTTATTTCAGGGGTTTAGATGCATATTTATGCACTTTTTTACAATTTTTACAATTTTATATTATATTTTTCAGTGTTAAGTGGTTGTATTTGGGGGCCTGGAACGGATTAATCCTATAACGAACGAATGCTATAACGAACAAGGTTCTAGAACCAATTAGATTCGTTATAGCATACCCCACTGTACTTAAAACAACCATATTAATTTTTTTACATTAATTTTACTACAGCTACAATCAGGGTCTTATTTTCTTCAGTTTTATATGTAGAACCAATCAGTCACTGGTTTTGTAAGCTTTAACAAAAACAATGCCAGCAGCCGTCTCGTCTCCTCGTGTGTTTTAATATTCCACGTATTATTAATAAATTGTATTGTTAATTTTCTACACACAAATATTAATTCAATAAAAACAAATTCAGAAACATTAATTAAAATATATATGAACAGTAAATAAGTGTTGCTTTCATATTCTTATGTAAAGTAATGATGATATGTTTTCACGTGTGCGCACTTACATAAGCGATCTCTTTTTTTCTTTACCATTATCGTTAGCTAAGTCTCGTTCCATTTATTAACATTAAATAACATTACTTAAAACAACCATATTAATTTTACTACAGCTACAACCAGGGTCTTATTTTCTTCAGTTTTATATGTAGAACCAGTCAGTCACTGGTTTTGTAATCAACGAAAACAATGCTGTCTCATTTCCTCGTGTTTTAATATTCTATGTATTATTAATGAATTGTATTGCTCATTTTGCACACAAGCATTAATTCAATAAAAAAGACTTTCAGTAATAAACAATAATGAATCTTTTGTACATAAGAGAAATGATGCTGCTTACAGGATTGTGCACGTCGTCTGAACGTTGGTGGACCGTTCAAACCCGTCGAAATTCGAGTTTCCGCCGTCAAAATTTTTAAATGTGTTGGTTTTTTTGTGTGTTCAAATAGAAAACGTCGAATTAAAAACTCGCGAAATTTGAGAAGCTACTGTACGACATTTAACCCTTCAATATGTCTTCAAAGAGACCATGAAGCAGAGAAAGTGGTGCTAGTGCTTCCAAACGTAAGCACAAGTCACTATCTATCCAGGAAAAGGGTGAATTTCCATGGTCCGGAAATTTCCATGGTCCGGCACCGGTCAGGTCCCGAGGTTGCCGGACTAGAGAGGTACAACCTGTACAAGCAGACCCTGATCTACAAGAGGTTTAAGTTCCTGAAAACCTCTCATAAATTTATTTTTTGTAAATTGACATACAGTTCCCAGATTTCTAATATAAAAGCTGATATATGTTCCTTAAAGAGAAAGAAAAATCCCTAAAACATCTTAAAATGCTACAAAACATTTTTATAAGTTTTTGGTGTACACAATGATTATAAGTGATATACAGTACAGTACATGCAGTACAATACAGTAGTGTAATGTACAGGTATCCTCGATTTACGATAGGGTTCCATTCCTGGAAACCTTATGTAAATTGGGGGCCTTTAACATGGTTTTCAATGGGATACGTTCCTGGCCTGTCTTACACAGACATGCATCACAGAAAAAGTGATCCTACACTAATTAAATAAATTTAAACTGTACAGAAAAATTAAACACCCGCCACATTAATAATAACAAACGTACCGCTTAATCATGTCTAACTTCGTCTCCAGAAACTCGATCTTCCTTGAAGTCTTGGCTTTCCCAGAGGTGGGAAAATCACCAAAATGCTTGCTATCCATTCTTAAAGTTATTAATCTGAATAATAGTGTTTTCGTCTCATTAATAATAGCAAATATCACATTGATCACAAAGTTACGCAACAATAAGTGATGATAGCGTTGGTTACACGGGTGAGGGCACGTTGGAACAAAGCGTGGAGACAGGGTACACATAGCAGCCATGAGGCGGCGTGCAGGTAGGTGAACGCAGAAGAGGGAGGAGTGGAGGAGGAACGGGGACAGGTGTACATGGATTATACTCAGGGGGAGGGTAGTGGAAACAAGTGTGCCGACACAGGGCCAGGGGGCAGCAGTGCACCCTCCACCCACTCAACCCCCCCACCCGGTAGGCGGCACCAGCTCAGCCTACCGGACAGGAGGGGGCGAGCGCCGTGTAAACAATGACATTTCTAACCACACCCTGCAAAATACAGTGTACTTAGCAAATGCTGCAATTTCTGAGAATGTGGGGGGAGCGGGTTTATTACTCAGAGCAGAGACGTTACCGAGAACAAATTCTGGCTTGAATGTCATGTACACTAATACTGACACGTTCCTTGATAAGAGAGAGGAGTTTGAAACACTACGAAGAGTACACCAACCAGATATTGTAGGAGTTGTAGAACTGTTGTACAAGAACAGGAGAATCGACCCAGAGGAATGTGAGTTCAGTATTGCTGGATATGACTCATTTACGAACCTATCTCAAGAAACTTGCAAAAGGGGTGTGGTTATCTACGCTAGGCAAGACCTTAGAGCCAGCCAGGCGAGGGTACAGGGAGAGGATTTTTTGAAGAGCCCAAGTGGTGTAAAATTAAATTAAAGGGAGGGGACTTACTTATCGTCGGGTGTATCTACAGATCCCCAAACTGTGGCCCACTAAATCAAAGGAACTTAAGAACCTTAATAAACAATGCGGCGATGCTCAACCCCAGCCACCACCTTATCATGGGGGACTTTAACTATGGCGACATCAACTGGAGAAACGAGTCCACCCAGAATGACTTGAATAACCCTGCTACTCTTTTCGTAGAAACTCTGAGAGATAATTTTCTGTTCCAACATGTTAGAGGCCCGACACATTACAGAGGGGAGCAAACACCCAAGCTACTTGACCTCATCATAACAAACGAGGAGGGCATGGTGGCCAAACTGGAACAGCTTGCCCCAGTTGGCACCAGTCACTATACAGTGTTGTCATTCAGATTTAACTGTTACCTAGTTCAAGATAAGGCCAGACCAAGGTGCAAATATTATAAGGGAAATTACAATGGGATGAGGGGTATCAACTGGCCTGACTTATTAAGGTACAAGAACGCAGACACTACGCTGAATATCATAACTAGTAAAATGACCCATTTGATTGATAAATATATACCCAAGACCAAACCCAGTGCTTCTAGGAATACGAGGGGATCACTACACATGAACCATGCGGCGGTCGGCAAAATTAAGAAGAAAACCCAGAAATTCAAGACGTGGGTTGGGTCAAACGATGAGCAAGACAGGAGGATGTATGCAAGAGCCAGAAACCAAGCAAAGATAGAGTGTAGGAGGGCTGAAAAAGAGTTCCAGAGGCTGGTTGCAAGCGAGGTCAAGTCAAACCCAAAGGCGTTTTACCGCTATGCAAAGTCGAAATTGAAAATGCGAGTAGGAGTATCAGACCTGAGGCTGGTGGATGGTAGTTATGCAGATTCTGACCAGGATAAAGCTGAGGCATTGAACAGCTTCTTTTCCTCAGTGTTCACAAGAGAGGATGCAACTAACCTTCCTGCGTTTGAGGACAGACAGTTCGACACAGCACTGACCCATATTGTGTTCACAGAAGAGGGTATTAGAAATAAACTGTCCAGGCTAAAGGTTCATAAGAGTCCCGGCCCTGACATGGTGCATCCTAGAGTGCTAAGAGAGTTGTGCAACGAGCTTGCAGAGCCCCTGAAGATCCTATTTTGTAAAAGCCTGGATGAACAAATGGTCCCCAGTGAATGGAAAGTGGCTTATGTGAGTCCTATCTTCAAGAAGGGCGATTGTCACTCCACGAACAACTATAGACCGGTGAGCCTGACCAGCATAATATGTAAAGTACTTGAGAGTATTATCGGAGATGCCGCAATGGAACATCTAATACGAAACAACCTTATAAAAGATTGCCAACACGGTTTTATGCCGGGGCGCTCTTGCTTAACACAATTGCTCAAGGTATTGGATATTTGGACCCATATTCTGGAACGGGGTGGTAATATCGACAATATTTACCTAGATTTTGCCAAGGCTTTCGACTGTACCCCACGAAAGGCTGAAAATCAAACTGGAAGGGTACGGAATTCGGGGAAATGTCCTAGCGTGGATAGAAGACTTTCTACATGACCGCAAGCAGTGTGTGGTGATTAATGGCACGAAAACGTCATCTGTACCTGTAACAAGTGGGGTACCACAGGGCAGTGTATTGGGCCCGCTGTTGTTTGTTTCATAAATGACATGCCTGACGTTGTACACTCCTCCATACAAATGTTTGCCGATGACGCCAAGTTATTTCGGGAAATTAAGAACCAAGCGGACTGTGAAGAGCTGCAGAAGGACCTCTGTGGGCTCCAGGAATGGTCGAAGAAATGGCTGCTGAGATTCAGTGTCACGAAATGTAAGAGGATGCACCTGGGGCGTACCAACGGTAAGGAGGCGTATCATATGTCCCAACGGGATGAAGAAACTGCACTAGTTGAGACTGTGTGTGAGAAGGACCTAGGTGTGTATGTTGACAATGAGCTGAAGTTCTCGGGCCATTGTGAGAAGAAGGTAAATCTGGCAAATAAATTATTGGGTCTTATAAGAAAGTCGTTCAGATACCTAGATGGTCCGTCCCTCGTAACGATCTTCAGGAGCGAAGTGCTTCCCCATCTGGAGTACTGTCACCCCATCTGGTCCCCAAGATATGCTAGGGACTGTCAGTTGGTTGAAAATGTTCAAAGGAGGGCCACCAGGCTGGTGCCTGCACTTCGGTACCTCAGCTACCCTGAGAGATTGGACCGCCTGAACTTGCCTAGCTTATACTACAGACGGGCAAGGGGGGACCTAGTTGAGGTGTATAAGCATCTCGGGGGGCACTACTCAGTTGAGTGTCCTTACTTGGAGCTGGCGGATGCTCGCCCCACAAGGGGTCACAGCTCAAGATTGAAGAAGCCGCAAGTCCAGAAAACCGTGAGGGCAAACTTTTTCGGAGTGAGGGTTGTAAACTCTTGGAACAATCTACCAGAGAGTGTTGTGACAGCACCGAGTGGGAGCTCTTTCAAGACAAGACTTGACCAACACTGGAGCAGGTTCAGATACATTCAGGAGCCGGTGCATGCCCAGTATTTGCCAACAGTGCGTGATAGAGACGTGGCCGATCGCCCGGGCGGCTAGCGAGCCGATCTTTTGGTGAAGAAGATAAATGAAAAGAGATGTGACCGATTTCCCAAGCGGCTAACAAGCCGATCAGTGGTGAAGAGGATAAAAGTAAAAGTAAAAGAACTGCATGGAGGATGGAAAAGCAGTGTCTGTGCATAGTGGCCATCTTGGATTTGGCAAGTGAAGGAAGAGATGTGCTACCCCCATTGTTTACATTCTGCGTCAGACCCCCCTGATAACTATAGTTATGGAATTTGCCTAATGTAAATTGTGAGAGCGTGTAAAACTTAACTAACATTAGTGCGGATTATTGTAAATCGGTGGATACTTGTACAGTAATATATTATCTAATACTGTACTTGTACTTAAAGATAAACTTAGAGATTGGAAATAAAGTGAATAGTATAAAATGCTAACTCATTCAAGACCAGAGTTGACCAACACTCTTGTAAATAAAGATACATCCTGGAGCCAGTACGTGTCACTAGTGCATAACATAAATATGAACGACCACCCAAGTGGCTAACAAGCCAGTCATTGGTGAAAAGGATAAAGTAAAGTAAGCCAGTATCTGTTCTAATTATATTACCCTAGTAATAGTTTTTCATTTCACCACTTAGCTTGCTAGCCATGCTTGTTACTTCGTTTTGAACTTTATTGTTCAGTGTTAGTCCAGGAGGAAACTGGAGTACCTGGAGGAAACTTGTGATGTTTGGTGGGTCACATTGGATAACACCTTTCTCACAGTATTTCAGGTCAAGACTGTAACCCATAAGTGAGACATGCATGTTATCACCACTACCCACACAAATAAAAACGATACTGTACACACATGTACTGTATACACTATATATAATAGTAATAATACTAATCCCACATTCTATTCTTAATGATCTATTGCATCATCTTAAATTCCCAATGTGTTTACATGGTGTGAACACTGCAGCCACAGATACCTTGAGCTGTGATGTCAATGGTTCTAACTTCAGGCCAGGTGTGTTCTATTCTTGTTTAATAATGACTTTATTTTGCATTTATGAAGCCCTGAAACAAAAGTCATAAAACTGATTTTAACAGTGCTAAACAGAACCACAAAGTACCAAGTGTAAATAAAATGTAAAGTAAATTTTTTGCAAAATCTAGATCAAAGACCGTCTATAAGGAACTCAAAATTCTACAGCACTGTGATTTCACCATGGGCTGGCTTCAAATATTTTTTTAAAAATGTGCAAAGACACCAACTTGCAAAACATTTCAGAGTTCGGTCAGCTGACATTCCACTCACTCTTTTTCAGGCATTGGCATCAATATCCAAACCTTAAACAAAAAACAAAATCCAAATTCAACATTTACTTTTATTGTACATAATTAGCATAAGAAATTGAAAAATGCAGAAGTTTTGTTTGTTTAATCATCCATTTACTGTACTTTATGAAAGTATATGAGAAAAAATTAGACATCAGGCTACTGGCTCAGTGATTGTGTGGTGGTGTGAGTGACGAGTCTATTTGTAGACGTGATAACATTGCAAGTGTTGGGGAATAATAAAATAAGTAAGGATACAGGTTGTGTAAATAACTACAGGGTACATTATATAAAAAAAACTTCACTATCAGTAGTAGAATTTTTTAATTAAATTTGGGATATTCACTTGTAAACCAAAGCCTGGGACATATTATTTTTATTTTTTTCAAAACTGCAAATTTTTGTGAATCAAATCCTTGTAAACTAGGGTCTGCCTTTATTCAAGAGCATAATACAGTGGAATATGGTAATGTTGTAGAGGCTTATGTTATTTGCTGTTTAATCAGTCATACTTGGGAAAAATCCTCTATAATACAAGTAAGTTGTAAAGAAACATGTAGGGTTGGTGTTTCAACTCATGAGCTTATATGACTGATGTATTGGCAACACTTTATTGAACACCAGCAGGTGAACCACCAACCATTTTATTAACAAAGTTTTGTATGCACATCCCTATTTCAGGTTTGCTATGAATGGTTACGTTTATGATGTATTTTGGTTTTGATTTTCTACATGAATTGATGTTATCAGCTTTCCCAATGACCAAAGTACTGTAATAGATTATTTTCTTGTGTTGGAGTTTGAATATATGGTTGTTGTGTTTACTTGACTCATGTATATTAACAGAAGTGTTGAAAATTACAATTACAAGCATCATTTTTCTGTTCTAAAAGTTGCTTCCAAGAGAATGGGCATGTAATAAAACAAAATTAAAAGAGGCATGAGCATGGTGCATATTGATTTGTGGTTGTTTCAGAAAAGTATTTTTGTTTTGCATGCCTGACCAAGTTGGTGCATTTTATTGAGCTTGAATAAATCAGGGATATATCTGTTACTGAATTGTGCATTTTGCCTCCATAGAAGCACTGGATGTCAGCATGCGGGAAAACGGAGATTTGATGTCTCGTTCAGCTGGCCATTTCCCAAGTGGGGGACATATTGGAGGAAGTCAGTATGGTGTGAGTCATTATGGTACCCCTCAAGGTACTCCCACATTGGGCACACCTGTGGGCACTCCTCCAGGGCTCAAAGTGGCATCTATCAAAGTTCGACCTTCTTCAAAACGCATGACGGCTGCAGAGGTGGAGGATCTGTTACATGCCTCTGGCTCTCTCCCTTCCTCACCCCCAACTACCCCTACCGGTCGACCCCCACAGGTGTATGCCAGCGTGGCAGAGATGAAGAAAGCAAAGGTTTGTGCTAAAAATTGCTCTCTGCACCAAAAATATGAATATTTTAATAATGTATTACCTTATATAGCTTTCTTTCCCTTCAGTTAGCTTTACTCTTGCTTTTATTTTTCCTGCACTAAAATCCTCCTTTTAAAAAGCACGATTACATAAGAAGACAAGTGAGGAATGTGAAGAAAGCTTTCTAGAAAATTATGATTTTGAAAAACTGTTTTAATAGTTAAGTAATGGTATTTTACCTTTTCTTAAAAATACTTTATAGTATTGTACAGCACAAGATTGTCTTAAATCTTGAAAAACATTAAAGACCCAAAATATGCTTATAGTTTATTTAATATTTTATGAATTGTATTGTACGATATACCTTTTTAAATGATGGCATAATTATTTACAATGGTCATATGATTTACCTTGATCTAAAGTCAGATTGCCTCTGAATGCACTGTATATTTAAATAAGGACATCTAGCTTTGTGATCTGATACCATATTGCTGATGTTTGTGTCAATATTTCCTTGTATCCACAAGGAGTGTCAGAGCTTTAAGCACAGGAGCGAAGAAAACCTGGTGCTGTGATGATTTGGCTGGTAGATAGAATCCATTTTTGTCAACATAAAAAAAGCTGTGTTAAATTTTCTGTTTTCATGCTTAGCATGAGTGTAAACTTTCAATCCATTTTTAAAAGAGAAACCCATCATACACATATTTGCATTAGGCATATCCATGGGCACCAAGAGGAATTATTTAAGGGAGGTAGGTGAACATGTTTTACCTGCTCTCCTTCCAGGAATCCTAAATGAATTCGGAAGTCATCACATGGTCACACTGTAAAAGCTTTAAAAGGATTGATTTTATACAGAATTTAGGCTTTCCTGCATCTTCCTCATCCAAATTATGTATTTTTACTTGAATCATAAACCAATTGAAAAACAGTGCTACATATTAGATTTTAAGATAAACTGATCATTCAGCCAAAAATAAAAAATATAGTATCTGTTCAGTTGTGTCCAGTAACTAATGATGTGACAAATCACAGTGGGGAATTATAAAACAAATATTTACATTGTTTTCAATGTCTCAATTTTACTACCCACATACTGTCAACAATTAACACACTTTCTAAGAATCCTCTCTCCAGTCTGTTATCCATACTTTCAAATTTTAGTGCATGACATTGCAAAATTATTTACTTAGATTTCCATAATAGTTCATCATAAAGGCAAGTAAAGTTGATAAAATGCATGAGTGTTTTGCAAATTTTCAAAGCATAACATGGAGACATATTTCACTAAATGAATAATACTTAAATCTTAAAGAACAATTCTCCTTCCTGAGCTTGTGAACTAAGGAGCGATTGGGAAGAGGAAATAAAAAATCCTTGTGAAGAAATAAATGACTCCTTGGCAAAACTTGTAACTAATGAGAATACTAACCTTGCGTAGATATTTCAGTAATGTAATTTTATATTTTTAGGCCCTGAGGGCTCGGCAGGCAACAGACCTCAGCAGACTACACAAGGATTTCCACTCCACTCCAGATTTGAAGGCAGGGGTCATGGCATCCCAGCTGGCTCTTACCATCGAGGAGAAGCGCAAATCTATTTCACAGGAAGACCTTTTTGTCACAGCATTAAACGAACGCAATTCACGACACTCCCTTGCGTGTCCGCCACACCGCTCGAGCACATTAGGGAGGACCACGGTGGGGTCTCTAGAGTCTAAAGAGTCCTGGCAGAGTGGCGAAGAAGGGACGGAGGAAGAAAGCAGCGATTCTCCAAACTGTTCTCCTGGCCCCATTGAATATCGAATGTTAAGACGATCACAATCGGCTGTTAATACAACAATGCTTCGCAAAGCTGGACTTCACCCTCCTCCAACTCATCCTCCTCCTCCACCACCACTTGGACAACTTGTCAAAGTTGATATTAGTAGGTCCAAAAGTGACTATGCTACTGTTGGCAGAGCACCATCAACCCCAGAATCTACACCTGTATCCCCAGTTGTACAATCTAGTTTTCGACCAACAGACTCTGCCAAACTGTATGCATCACCTGAAGAAATTAAGGCTGTTGGTTATCGCAGTCCAGACATGATGGCTGCTCTTAATCGTAAAACCAACAGTGTAAAGACACGTTCCCAAAGTTTGCCACCAAGTACCAACAGACCCAGTCTTCAGAGGGGGTCCCCTGAAAAGGATTCTTCCCTTGATTCTGGAATTTATTCAACTACATATTCAACCTTTCGAGGGACAGAAAATGAAAGCACAAGAATTCAAGAAGCTCCACCATCCATCAGTTCCCAAAAGACTCCAGTTAGTGATGCAGTTACGTATGCAAGGCCAAAGAATAATAAAAGCATACATGAACAAAAAGATACAAGTTCTCCAAACAAAGCATACACTGGCCCAGGATCTGTTGCATCTCCAGTTCCTGATATTCCTGAACCTGACTATAGTTCAGATGAAGATCACACTTATAATTCTCAGGATGATTCACAAAGTAAGAAGACAAGAACATTAAAGAAGAAAAAGCAGTCAGTTGCCTTTTCACCAAACTTGGTAACCACAGCAGAACCATCAGATATACCCCCCTATGAAATGTGTGACATACCTCATTATGCAGCTCCAGCCAAGAATCCAACTCCACTAAGTAGTAATTTTAAGGAAATGATTGCTCAGAAAGCAGCAGAGAGGCAGGCAAGGCAAGATGATGGACCTGATGGGACAAGGTCTGCAACTTCTAGCCCTAATAAAAAATTTAATGGAGGAAATGGAAATGGAAAAGCCGTTTCTGATGTAATTCAGGAGTCTGCATTATTCAATAAACAAAAGGATAAGACTGTGCCAACTGGAACTAAAGCAAGATCTGTTCCTGTTATGCCGAGAGAAGATTCTAAATCAAAGATGAAGAACTCTCATTCCTGTCCCAGTGAGTTTCTTGAGGATGGTGACAATTCATCTAGTGGAGTAAGTTCTGACCAAGATGTTCATCCAGAGTCCAACTATGTAACTGTCATAAACACAGAGTCAGACACCATCTCTGCAAATAATTCAGAGAGATTTGGCAGTCATGGTTCAAGAGATGACAGTTCTGAGGCTTCTGAAAGTTCTGATGAAGCGAGTGACCGTACATGGATTTTAACAAATGAAAAGGGGGATAGAAGTGACTCTGGTAAGGATAGTGATAGCAATGGATCTCGAAGAACGGGAACACTTACAAGAAATGCAGTGTCACTGGTGAAGTTACCTCCCCCACAAGAGACAACTGAACCTGATATAGATACAGAATTGGATGTGGGACGGGGGCGCATTATGTCCCGATCTGTTGATCAGGACACCATTAGCACATTGTCTTCCCTCAGTAGTTTGTCTTCAGGTTCAGGTAGTACAGGGGAGAGAGACAGACAGCATCTCCCACATAATGTTCCTGTAACCATATCTACTCAGATGAGGGCTACTCTTCCAAGGCTCTCATCAAGTACCACAATTTCTAGGGCCAGCTCCACTCCTCCAGTCAGTCAAGCCATTAAAGCTACTGTTGGAGGATCTCTGAACCGGAGTAGGTCTGCCTCCAGAGACCAACATTGGGGTTCTGATGGTGAATCACATCCCTTTAGAGAGAAGAGTGCACCTCCTACGTCTCGTTCAAGTACTTTAGATAGGGATACCCGCAAGAAGAGTACGAATGTTGACACAGGAGAAGCAGAATATGAACGAAGTATTGAAGAGTCCCTCCAGTTAATTCGCATGCATATGGATTCCTTAAATGAAGTAAACTCATTGGCAGGGGTTGCTTTGCCAGAACAAGCAGGAGGGGGTGGAGGTGAGATGGTTCTGGCACCCCCTCCAGAATTCTGTGACATGTCTTTAGGTGAACCCCAAAACAGGAAAAACAAGACTGTTATTCATATTTGTAGTGATGACTATGACATGCCAGGAAATGTCATGGGAGTTAGGCAACGAGAGGAAGATGAAATGCCAGGATTCAGACGTAAAACTCTCACTGAATGGACCACACGTGATACAACAGAGTGGCTTGAGAGCATCTTTATGCCTGAGTACAAAGATTCATTTGAGGAGCAAGATATTGATGGTAGAAAACTGATGGGTATAAACAATGATACACTTATTAATTTGGGAGTGAGAAGAGTTGGACATAGAGTCAACATGGAAAAGTCTTTAAAAAGATATAAACCTACTGAAAGAATTGATCTTTGAGTTCAGCAAATTACCTTTGGTTTACTTATGAAAATGTATTCAGCATGTTAACAAACAATATGAGATTATTTGGTCTCTTTGTATTATAATCTTTGTGTCATCCAATTACTAGGATCAGTAAATTTTTCATAAACTCAGAAAAGATGATGTGAATGGTAGGTGGTTATACATCGATGAAACCCTCAGGTTTACCAAAAATATTTTTTTCCTGGAGATGACTTTTTGTCCATTTTTTATTCAAGTTTTCATGATCATTTTTCATGAGCCCTTCATTCTTCATTCAGAATAGTTTTGAGTGTTCAGAAGACAATGTAGTTGTAACCTTTTCACTTAAACGTCCAACTTGTAAACATTATTGCAGGAGTAGACAATAACCAAATAGGAACCTTATTCCTTGTTTAAAGACAGTGATTTTGAATTTTCTCAAAATCAGTTATACAGCATATTTATAATCATTGATAGTTTTAAGCCATAAGCTTTTCCTCTTCATGGCTTTTAACTATTTTATGAAATCAAGAATGTATAAATCTTAAGGGATTGATGAAGTGGGGTTATATCAGTCAGACACATTAGCTTTCACTACTGGAATAAAAATTAGTTTTTATTAAACTAATGTTTGCTGAGTGTAAAGAAATATGAGAAGCACTAGACCTGGATTTTTCAAATTACTTTCACTGAAAATATCCTCCATGACATTTAAGATGGTTATCAGTCTGCTTCTCCCTGACCCCCTTTCCAGCTGATCAGGTCAGAGCAGGCTGCTGGTTGGGTGTTTTAATGATATAGGTCTTTGCCATTCACTCATTTGGTCATAAAATATTCCTGCATGCTAGGTAGTCATCAATACTCCTTGTGTGTCGCCATTGCTGACTTTTTATACCTGTATTATATATATATATATATATATATATATATATATATATATATATATATATATATATATATATATATATATATATATATATATATATATATATATATATATATATATATATATATATATATAGCATAACTATTATGTACCAGGCTGTTTAATAACTTCTGCTGGAGATTAAATAAAAAAAGGAAATCTTAAGTATTTCTGGATTGTAAACTGAACATATGAATGTGTTTGTACAAAGAAGCTGTTGATAGTGTAAATATTGCAGTTGTATCATGGAACTTCATTTGACACAATACAGTAATGCATAAATGTGTATATATGGTTCTCTTTTGCTAGTAAATATTGTCCAATCTGTTTCTGCCAACCCATTTTGTGTGCCAAATGCTTCAATGCTGGAAGTTAAAAAGTGGATGCCAGAAAGTTGGTGTTTTAAGAGGAAACTGACTTATTTTGAAGTTTCTTTTTTGTCACCACTTGTATGAAAGTGATCATAACAGACCAGAACAGTAAATCTGTAATCACAGTGAAATTAATATAATGGGGGAGATAACTGACCCAAAAACTGGGCTATATACAGTAGTACTCTTCCCAGTCTCCATGTGATTGTCCATAAAATGGTTTTGCATAGTCACATGAAAAGAGCAAGTTTGACAGTGAGGCCTCAATAGACATAACATTATAGGAATGGGGGCCAATATCTCTGTTGTTTTAAAAGTTACAAGTAATTACTGTACAGTATTTGAATCTTGTCAGCTTTCAGTGACGGGCAGTTTCTGCATGAATTACATCTAATAGAAAGTTCATCTATGTTTAGAAATGGAGTATCAGATAATTACTTTTCACCATGGAATTCAGATTTTGTGCAGTGATAAGCATTTTGGAGGGCCAGTCTCTCTGACTTTCTACATTGTCCTCCAATTGGCAGTTATTCTCAATGAGCGCTGTGATTGGCAACTGAGCTGTGCTCAAAGTGAGTTTGGCATTTAGAGCTAATAGCATACTTCAGTAAGGCTTCTTACTCTGTGTTCTTTTTTAAAAAATTAGGCATCATTGGTGCTTTTTGTGAGTGTGTGTCATAGCTGTCTTATTCTTTGCTCTGATTTTGATATTGATGGTGCTGATCAATCTAATAAATTTAAATTCATGTTTTATTTTCAGACATTATTACTTTTTGCTACTGAAAACCACAGAGGAAATTAGGCTTATTGAATTACTGCATAGTGCTCAGCAGGGGCTAATCTGATCACTTGTTTTGATAGATCCATTAATGCTGTCCTAACACTACCGTCTAGTCTTGTCCGTTGTAGGAGCTAACACTTTCTATGCGGATTTTTCCTAAATACAAAATTGTTTACAAATTTTAATTATTTATCCAGAGATATGTATGTGCATCTGTGCTCAATAAAGTTTAATACTTTTAATGTTATAATTTTTTCTCATGGTTTTTACTTCCATTAAAATACAATTCTATTCGTGCAAGCAGAGTTAACCAAGGAAAATGGCAAAAGTCTTGAGAATAATTAATTGACAGGTTTTCGACCTCAGATCTTTAATCAGTGTGTTGAAGAGCACCTCTAATAGATTTTAGTCCAGATAAAAAATTTAAAAATCTTAGTCACAATAGCAAGGGGTACCCCTTAGTGAATATTTTTGGGACAAAAACACGTTCTCTTCGAATTGGAAATTAACATTTGTCAATCTTCAGATCTATTTATAAAACCTCTGTGGCCGCGTGTGTTTAATGTGTGTGTGCCATGTGCCACACCGAGAAGAGGTGGGAAGAAAGGGTTCATCATGAAACACCAGTACCACTGGTGGCCCGCTCACTTTTACACCTCCATGTGTAGAGCAGGTGGTTGAGTGCCCTACCAATGGGTACAGGCACATTTGTCAAGCTTTAGATCTATTTGTCAAACCCCCTGTGGCTGCATGTGTTTGCCACACTGAGATGGGGTAAACAGGTTTCTCATGAAACACCATTACCACTGGTGGCCTGCTCACTTTTACACCTCTGCATTAACACATTTAACTATTTCAGTACAGTATATCCAATAAAAAACCCATGTATGGGTACTGTATGAAGGAGGCAAGTACAGTAATTTAGAATTGCAAAAAAGAATGAAAATACTATTGTATTCCAAGAGCCATTAGGACGAGTACAATAATTAAGGTACCAAAATTTCAATTTGATGTTTTAATTGCCTGTATGTTGGCCTGGCAAGTTAATTCTAGGCATTTACATACCTAGGTATAAACCTAGATGTCGCATTCTGGACTATCTCAAAAACTGTTTTTTAGAAAAAAAACGGCTTTTTTATTTTATTATTTTTTTTTCAGGGGTTAGCCCACTTAGGCACAGATCAACGACCCACATCTGGGTCTAGGGGCGAAAAAAAAAATAATAGAGAAATTAAAAATAGAAAAGGAAAAGGTTATATTAATCTACACTGCAACAATGCAGGAAAACCAGCTTTTTAAAGTGAGACATTGTATGAGTATGGAAACAGAAGAAGGCAGAGGATTCCACAGTTTGGCTGTGTAAGGAAAGAAGGATGTACTATAACAAGGTTATTCTAGCGTGACCAACATCCACAGAGAAATGGTGGGCACTGTGGGCAAGACGTGTGTTACGAGCCCACGGCCTTGCCGGCGGTACACAGGATGCCAAATCCACCGAACATTTAATCGGCATGGTGAGTACAGTACCTATAGAGTTATCCCTTACTATACAGATGTTTACTATGTGAAAATTCCCTTATCCGAAAAAGTTATTCTTACGCCTCTTTCTCACTATCCGAAAGTGGTATTTGCTTATACGAAACATAAGAGTATTACTGGACTCAAAATTTTCAAAAATTGCCCACAATGGCAAGGGGCTCACCTTAGTGATTTTAATGGGGTGATAAAGTAAAGAAACATCTTTTCATTCAAAAATTGAAAATTTATGTGTCATGAAGACCACTTCCAGAGAAGCATAAAAAACTACAGAGACGAGTAATGAGAGGTGCAAAACAAATAAAAAATTTCCAAGAGAAGTTAGAACAGACAATTACCCAAATTACAACTTTTAAACTCTAGACTCTTAATCAGCATGTTGAGTTCTTATACAGTATTGAGATTTTAAACAAAAGTTACGTTTTAGCCAGGTATGTGTATTGACGAATACGTATTGGAAAAAATAGTACAGTACAGCTTTAACGAGATGAGAACCAGAAGGAAGCACTCTTAGGAAGGGTTTTGGTGAGTACAATGTTCAAGAACACATACTGTGCTGTAGTGAGATATATTATGGAAAAGTGTGAATAATCTCAGTTTATGAGACCAAATCATTGGTTGTGGCCAGGAAGAGTAAAAATTAACAACTAAAATCAAGATCTGCAGGGCTATGAGCTAAGTACATCTGTTTCAAGGACAGTAAAGCACATCAGTTAAAATACCAAATCAATAACAACCGATGATAAAATCCTAGAATCAAGGTGGATACATAAAAAATTCTATTTGCATTTACTTTTATCCTTTTCGCCACTGATCGGATTGTTAGCCGCTTGGGCGGTCGGTCATGTCTGTTACCAAGTACTGGGCATGCACTGGGTCTTGAAGTAGAGCTGAACTTCATTCAGTAGACTTTGCTTAGATTCAGTAGCTATGTCTGAAATATTACAGAAGTATTGTAGCGTACTGTTGTGGCAGGTTGTCAAATTATCTTTATATGGTCTCACAACGTACGTACATGTAATATATCTAACACTCAGGATTGAGGTAGAATAGAAACTCACAATGCGTTTTCTGTATATATATATTGTTGTTCAGTGCAGTGTTAAGGAGTTACTAGGTCAGGAGAAGCTTGCTCAGAGTTCCTGTTGGGCGAGGAGCTTTCTGAGGGAGCGTGTGGTGAGGAGCTGTTGAGAGATGTTGCTGGTCCGGTAGCCGAGTATAGAGTGACCTCCCCGGCCAGCCGGGCCCGTATTTATGTGATTTAGAAACCTCAGGATTTGAGGCGCTCGTAGCGTGAGAGCCAATCATGGGAAAGGAAGCGTAAGGTGTGAAACTCTGATCCTGAGCTGGAAGTTGAAGGTCGAGACTAGGTCGGCGATCGTACCCCTAAGTCCACTGCATAGACCTAGTCTCTCGGCGTAGCTGGCTGTATGCCGATTGGCTGGTAGGCGCGTGGCCGGAGCTCAGTTGGGAGTTGTAGGGGAGAGGATCCACTACAGTATCAATGCTCAGTGCTGCTACATTATATAATTTATCCTTCATAAAATGAAAGGAACTAACCTAACATAACATAACATACTGGTCGTCATATTCTATTTTATAAAGGTAGACAAGATATGATATGCCTGACATTGTACACTCCTCCATACAAATGTTTGCCGATGACGCCAAGTTATTTCGGGAAATCAAGAACCAAGCGGACTGTGAAGAGCTGCAGAAGGACCTCTGTGGCCTCCAAGAATGGTCGAAGAAATGGCTGCTGAGATTCAACGTCACGAAGTGTAAGAGGATGCACCTGGGGCGTACCAACGGTAAGGAGGCGCATCATATGTCCCAACGGGATGAAGAAACTGCACTATTTGAGACAATGTGAGAAGGACCAAGGTATGACTGCTGACAATGAGCTGAAGTTCTCGGGCCATTGCGAGAAGGAGGTAAATCAGGCAAATAAATTATTAGGTCTTATAAGAAGGTCGTTCAGATATCTAGACGGTCCGTCCCTCGTAACGATCTTCAAGAGTGAAGTGCTTCCCCATCTGGAGTACTGTCAGCCCGTCTGGTCCCCGAGATATGCTAGGGACTGTCAGTTGGTTGAAAATGTTCAAAGGATGGTCACCAGACTGGTGCCTGCACTTCGGCACCTCAGCTACCCTAAGAGATTGGAGCGCCTGAACTTGCCTAGCTTATACTACAGACAGGCAAGGAGTGACCTAATTGAGGTGTACAAGCATCTCAAGGGGCACTACTCAGTTGAGTGTCCTTACTTGGAGCTGGCGGACGCTCGCCCCACAAGGGGTCACAGTTCAAAATTGAAGCCGCAAGTCCAGAAAACCGTGAGGGCAAACTTTTTCGGAGTGAGAGGTGTGAACTCTTGGAACAATCTACCAGAAAGTGTTGTGACGGCACCGAGTGTGAGCTCTTTCAAGACCAGACTTGACCAACACTAGAGCAGGTTCAGGTACATCCAGGATCCGGTGCATGCCCAGTACTTTCCAACAGTGCGTAACAGAGACGTGACCAATCGCCCAAGCGGCTAACGAGCCGATCAGTGGTGAAGAGGATAAAAAAGAGAAGATTAATGTTGCATTAACCCACAATTTGTGCTGTTAACAAAATATTTTGATTGAATCACTGCAGACCAGCAGTTACATACAGTACTGTACTTTATTATGATCTTCAAATTCTGAGGAGGACAATTACATGGAAGTTATGATAAATGCTTAGATAGGTTAGGTTAATTTGATTCATTTATGAAAAATAAATCATAATGTAGCAGTATCTGGTATTTTGGGTATTTACCTGATGGAATGACACCAATTGGAACAAATGCCAGAGTATGACATCATTAACCTTCAACAATCAGAACAAAAGATGAGCAAATAGCAGAAATAAGTAAGATTCCGCTGACGGGTCAAATATACACAGCCAATATTCTATATAGGTAGACTACAGAGCTTAGTTTTAGTATTTTTTCCTTATTAGAACACCCTGACCACAGATTGGCTGACAAGTGGAATGCTCACTGGCAGCGTTCATAATCATGTCAACAACGCTGAAGAACAAAAAGGATGGCATTTGGACATAGCACACACGTGATTACTTTTTTGAAGAAAAAAATCCAAGGCACACAGATGTACGAAAATTGTACTTAATATGGGGCTTGCTCCAGGCAAGGAAATATACAAGCTGAGATCAAGATAAAATCTGAGGAAATATACTTTTTGCAACAGAGTAACTAACATTTGAAATAATCTGGCGGACTGGGCATTGAATACTGACTCAGTTTTGAGTTTTGAAAGAAACTTTGATAAAGTGTGGACCCACCAGGCACAAATGTTTGATATACAGCACAAATCAAATATAATAGCCTAGACCACCACCAAACCGGCCACACAAGTATAAGTGAAAGTTTAGAGCTGGAGTCACAGGCTCAATAGCCTTGTAGGGGTATCGAGATATTAATGTTGTCTAGCACTCAGGATGGAAGGAAACTCTAATGTGGTTTTCTTGTATAATATATAAGTTATATGAAGACAGTCTGGTGCTGGAGATGCCGTGTGGTGGGGAGCTGCTCAGTAGAAAACGTTCGGTGAGTAGCGTGTTGAAGGAGGTAGATGTGCAGGAGCTTCGTTAGAGAAGATGTTGCCTGTTGCTGGCCTCCTGGTTGAATAAATGTTAACAGCTAGGAGCATGCTGGAGGAGGTGTTGCTTGTTCAGGAAAATGGGCAGAATGAGAGTTGGTTGGTGAGGAAGCTCAGGGAAGGACATGCTCGCTGGCGGGAGCGAGGACCGCCAGGCAGGCAAGGAGAAGCGAGGGGCCGCCAGGCAGCGGCGGAGGAGGAGGTGTTGCTTGTTCAAGAAGATTGGTCAGAATGAATCTCAATGGAGAGACAGAGCTTATATACCCAGCAGCCGCTATGAGTCATGTTGGGAAAACCCAGAAAGTCGCCGGTGAATAGTTTCGTTGCTAGGCAACGGCACGTTGGAATGTGATAGCAGGTGGTGGCGGTGCTACGCAGTTTGTAGGGGAGACGTCCACTACAATACTCCCCCTTCCCTCCAGGCGGTGTAGGAGACTTGTTGTTTGTAGAGTTGCTTAGCACATGTGAGGCAGACCGGGCGGTGCATGCCTCATGTGAGACAACGGCGATGGCGTGATGAGCCGATCGCTGAAATACAACTGTCTAGATACACACTATCTGTGGGAGAAGGGAGAAAAAGGGTGTGTGGAGGCGATGAATGTTGTGCTTCCCTCACGACAGGTACAGGGTCGTCAGATGCGCCTGCTGGGGTGTGTGTGGGCCTGGGTCAGGAGCAGGGGCTGCGTCAGCAGAAGCGGATTAGGGCTCGTGACAGCAGCTGGGTCCACGACAGCAGCAGGGTGCAGGACATTAGCAGGGAGTACCTGAGGGAGAAAAGAGGGTGTGTGTGGGTCCGGATTCAGGAACAGAGGCCGCGTCAGGGGTTATTGCTGGGCCTGGGTCGGCGTCTGAGGCATGACGGGTGTGCTGGGGTCGTCAGAATGTGGTGCGTGAGGCAGGAAGAGGAGCCGGTGTCTGCTTGAAGACTGGGAGCATGATCAGTGTCTCCTCCATCCTGTGTGAGTGCTAATCTCCGGGAGTCACCATTGTAGGGGTTTCGAGATATTAATGTTGTCTAGCACTCAGGATGGAAGGAAACTCTAATGTGGTTTTCTTGTATAATATATAAGTTATATGAAGACAGTCTGGTGCTGGAGATGCCGTGTGGTGGGGAGCTGCTCAGTAGAAGACGTTCGGTGAGTAGCGTGTTGAAGGAGGTAGATGTGCAGGAGCTTCGTTAGAGAAGATGTTGCCTGTTGCTGGCCTCCTGGTTGAATAAATGTTAACAGCTAGGAGCTTGCTGGAGGAGGTGTTGCTTGTTCAGGAAAATGGGCAGAATGAGAGTTGGTTGGTGAGGAAGCTCAGGGAAGGACATGCTCGCTGGCGGGAGCAAGGACCGCCAGGCAGGCAAGGAGAAGCGAGGGGCCGCCAGGCAGCGGCGGAGGAGGAGGTGTTGCTTGTTCAAGAAGATTGGTCAGAATGAATCTCAATGGAGAGACAGAGCTTATATACCCAGCAGCCGCTATGAGCCATGTTGGGAAAACCCAGAAAGTCGCCGGTGAATAGTTTCGTTGCTAGGCAACGGCACGTTGGAATGTGATAGCAGGTGGTGGCGGTGCTACGCAGTTTGTAGGGGAGACGTCCACTACAGCCTCTTCCAGAAGTCATATGTGAGTATCTGTGAGTAAAAGGAAGTTCAATATAATGTTAGTCGAAAATGGGTAGTTTAGGTGCGCAGGAACCGTGAAGTCTTAAAACTATTAAAATTATTTTTTCTTCTATTTCCATCAATATTTGTATATTATTTAACAAACTTAGATAATAGTTAAATACAGAGTTTTTGTTGATTTTGGGGGGATTCTGTCGCTTTCTGTTTTGTTATACGGCAGTTTTAATGTAATCTAATCTTTTGTTCTTCAAAAATTATCACGAAACTAGTAGAAGTAAACTAAGCCAAATAAAAAAATTATCTAGACTCTACTAGAGGGACAAGAATTTTACTTAACATTTTCTTCGAAGAAAACGAGAAGAATGAAGGGAAACTTGACTGATACTGTACATATCGTGCAATGTCGCTGATTGTCTGCTTACAAGGTGTTTGGACAATCGTAACTCGTAAGTATGTGGGGTTTTTGAGATGTTTGGGTTCACACTCAGGATGGGATGGAGAAAGGAAACTCACAATGTGCTCTCTGTATACATGTTGTATTGGATGTACAATGCAGCTTGGTGCTGGGAAGGCAGCATGGTTACAAGCGTGATGTAGAGAGAGCTGGTTGGTGAGGATGCTCAGAGGAGAACCAGCTTGTGGGTCGCCATGCTCGCCGGCGGGAGAGAGGACCGCCAGGCAGGCGGAGGAGGAGGTGTTGCTGGCTGGTTGGTGTAGGTAGAAAGAGACAGGTCACCACGAGGTCAGGTCTTAAATAGCGGGGGTTGGCGTGGCTTAGTAGTTGACCCCCGCTCCGTGGGCGGCGCTGGTTGACCTAGACCACCAGGCATACACTGGGGAATTCGTGGGGTCGGCTGCGCAGCGACAAACAGCGTTTGTAGGGGAGAAATCCACTACAAGTACATAGGCAGTTAGTTATTCAGTAAAATCGTCAGACTATTTTATATTTTTCAAGTATGTTAGACAGTGCATTAGTAAACAGTAAACTATGTCGGTTTATCCAAGGATAGCTCAAGAAAGCCATTAAAATGTGTTGGGCTTTCAATAAATTCATCAATGCTGTTATTTGAGTTTGACAAATTCATTTGTCGGGTTACTTAAAAGTAACCCAATGTTCAGGATTCCTCTTCGGACTTGCTGCACCGATTGTTAAAACAAAAAGTGGCCGAAACGTGATTACAATGTTACAGACCCGAGTATCGTAAGTGCTATAATATTCAATGGTTGGTAACTTGTCTTAAACTCCATTTTATCATATACACAGATATATGGAGCTAATGGCTAACGTCAGCATTTGAGTAGTTGCTCAGCGTTCATCAATGGGAGATTCGATTAATGCAAACCTATCTTTCTCTCAACTGGCCGACATTGCCAACGCCATCTGTTGAACGATTGCCGAATTTAATTTGCCAGTTTCATATTATTAGAAGGTGTTTTACAATTTCCCTTTTCTTTTTCTCTTGGTATAACTCAGTTCTTCGTCTCTAGCCAAAAACTATATAGTCTTTGGTCTCTAGTCTTGGCCAGTGGCTGAAACTCTCTTGCCTGATTGGCTGAACACCCCAGGCCCAGAAGCTGCAGCAGGTGTTGAGTGACAATCTGCCCGTGGTGTGCTTACCTAGTCCTATACCCTGTACATTGATCCAACTTCCAACGTTCTAAGAAGAAACTTTGAGGGATGAAAACAGAAAATCCAGGTAATTGTTCACTTTTACATGATATTTTTTGTTGAAACAAAAGTATGGAATGAATGGATTGTAAGGTACTTGATAAAATGTACAGTATTTAAAATTAACAGACGGCGTTGGAATGGAAAATAAGATTTTTAATTTACACTGGAAACACAAAGTGGTAAAGTTTTAGTGCCGGTCATCCAGTGAATCTTAGGAATTTAACTATTGGAATCGATAGTTCAGACAAATCTAAGATATGTTTTTTTTTCTGTGACGTTTCCCTCGCAAATGACTTAACAGAAGTGTCTTACAATTGTTTAAGCTACTGATCCCAATAGTCTAAACTCCTAAGATTCTCCAGATGACCAAAACTAAAATATTAGCCAAAGTTTTGTCTTTTGTCCGACTTCAGCACCTGGGTGAACTGACAAAGATCACTGAACAATTGAAAATTTTAGCAGGAAAGAACCATTGAGCAATATATAATTAAACCACGAAAGTGCATAAGCCATGGCTTGCTGTTCCCCAAATATTTTTTTCTTAAATTCTAACATTAAATTCATAAGTCCCCTTCACTTTCTCGTTTACAGGGGCTTGCTCGGTTTTATGAAATGTGGCGAAGCCGTTTGGTTTATATTTTATAGTAAAAATAGTGGTCATTTTTTAGTTTCGACCAACCACGACTCTCGAGTTGAGCAATGTGTTTTTCCTCTGATATAGACAATTTTCTATGACGTTTCCGTCGCAAATGACCTAAAATTACCTAATCTAACTTCCAACCAGGGGGGCCCCGCCCTCTGGATCCCAGGTATATTTAAGTCATTTGCGAGGGCAACGTCATAGGAGAAAGTTATTAAAATTGTCTAAACCATCGGAAAAACACATTGATCAACTCGAGAACCATGGTTGGTCGAAACCACAAATTGACCAAACTAGCTAATTGGACAACTCGATAGTAACCATTCTAAGGATTCAAAATAACCAGAACCCCCCAAATCACTTGCTTGCATGTTTATAGTTTGAATATAGTGCACCAAATAGTGCGTGATTAGCTCTAGTAGACGGCCGCGAGGCGAGGTGGTTGTAGCTGTTTTGGCATCGTTAATTATTTTAATTGAGTTAGGGAATTCTTCTAAGTGGCTGTGTTTGATGTAAACACTCCTTGCTGTTTTTCATTTATTATCTAAGCAGCTATATACACATATGTATAATCTGAGAGAATAAATTATGAATTCTCTCCAGGGAAGTGTTGTAAATAATACCGAGACAACATTTGAGTTAAATGTCTGACTTCCCTGTCCAAGTAAACTGTCTTCTCTGGTGAATAAGTTGGTGTTATTCTTTTGGGTGATTATTTATATAAAGCAAAGGTGATGAGACAAAATTCATACTGTTAATGATAAATTTGGACCTAGCTTGGACTGTCATGTGTAATAGCCAACTATTTGACATCAGTGTGGGGGAGGGGGTTCAATGAGAGTTCATGCAATGGGGACTACCCAATTACGGCCAAACAGATGTGTTGTATGTATGATTCACCCAACTGTTTCAGAAACTAATTGTTCACTGCAACTTTTAACTGAATGGTATCAGGGCTGCATATTATTAATTTCAAAGGCTCAAAGAGTAACTAGGAAATATTTGAGTGAGGGAACTGTAACTATATGAAACCAAAGGTAACATTTGAAAATACGGCCAATTTATGATAGTAGCCAGGTTTCGATTTTCCATAAATACGTTTTTCAGTTAAAAACTATCTGACACTTTTCTAATGGCATTTCCGTTGGAAATTTGTTTTTCGAGGGGTAATTGTTGACGACTGACCTGTGGCCGATTTTTCATGGAAAACGTTAATAAAAACGCCGCAATTTGCTTTATAGTAGACAGTCGTAGTTTGTGCAGATGTGTTAAAAAGTGGTTATTTCTAAATTAAACCTAACCTAACCTTAGTTGATATGAAAAACAAGCCGCAGAAGTATTGTTAGAAAACCTCCCCAACCTAACCAAACCTACCTAACCTTACCCAACTTCCTAGCCCCCCGTATTTTAAACAAAACTTACAGATATGGTGTAATATTTTTTTGTGGACGTGAGAGCAGCCGTTTGTACCTAACGATTCTTTAAGCATACTGTACACTGAGCATCAGCGTAGATCAAGCCCAGGCGGTAGTGTTTTGAAATACGTAAATACTCTGTATGATTGGTTGTTTACATGTACATCTGGGATGAGATATCAGCTGCGCATTACCGCCGAAAGACAGTAGTTCGTGCCTAGGCACCAAACGCAGCATTTGCACAAGAAATGATTATCATATCAGAACTCACTGATGAAAATAAAGTATGAAAGTAAAACAAATAACTCATCTGCGGGTCAGTCATCAATTCTCTTTAGTTGTCTATTATCTCTTTGTTTGGGCGCACAAACGTACGTACATGTAGGTATCTCACACTCAGGAATGAGGTAGGATAGAAACTCACGATGCGCTTTCTGTGTATATATTGTTGTACAACGCAGTACTTAGGAGTAACTAGGTGAGGAGAAACTTGCTCAGAGGTCCTGTAGGGCGAGGAGGTTTCTGAGGAAGCTGAGTGGTGAGGAGCTGTGAGAGATGTTGCTGGTCCAGTAGCCGAGTGTACTGTAGAATGCTCTCCCGGTACGGTACGGAGTCTTTAGTTATGAGGTGAAAGAAGATTATTAGGGGTTGAAGGAAAAGTGGTGAAACTGAAATACAGTAGGAGTAGAAAGAATCTGGGCTCAACCAGATCGCTTCATCTTTCCTATTGGTGTTTTATCTTTGTTCTGCTCCCTTGGGTCGTCAGACCTTTGTATTAATATTGGTTTATTTATATAATGCTGCTTATTATTATTATTTTTTATTATTGTTAGAGTCAGTGAGCCCGCCCAGGTCCTTGTGTAACTGGGAGGGTAGTCACATATATATAAATATATATTTTTTGCTGAGGTGTTAGTTAAGTGTTAGTTGTGTTAGTCTAAAGGTACACTGTATGGAGAGGCCTGCCAGGTTCTTAATGGAGCTGGTAGGTCACTCATCTTTTATTTTCTCTATTAATGTTTTATGTGTATATTGGGGCAGGAGGTGGCTCAATTACTTCTTCCTGGCTGATGTAGCTGGGAGGGTAATCACATTATTATTATTCCCCTCCGATGGGTTAGCCGTTTTTTTTTTTTTTTACAAGATGTTAGTTAAATGTTAGTTGTTAGTCTAAAGGTACACTGCATGGAGAGGCCTGCCAGGTTCTTAGTGGAGCTGGTAGGTCACTCATCTTTTATTCTCTCTATTAATGTTTTATGTGTATATTGGGGCAGGAGATGGTTCAATTACTTTCTTCCTGGCTGATTTAAACCAACTGTGTTTTTGGAATTCTTCGTTGTCTATATTTATCCAGTTTTGATATGTTTGTGTTAAGTTCAGTCAATTTTTTCCAAATATTTGCAGCTTTGTTGTGTATATCTACATTGATTGCTAAGAGGTTTGTTCTCTTGTGTAGCTGTTCATTATTGATGTGGTCTGTATATTTTATGTTATATATAAATCTGAGGGCTATATTTTGTACTGTTTGTAACCTTTTAATGCTCGTTTTACTAAGTGTTCAATGGGATGGGTGGGTAGTCCATAATTGATTTGACAAGGGCAATATAAATCTTTTTGTTATTAGTGCCAAGGTTCTTAAAGCGTTTTATTTTTGATAATCTTATTCTTGCCTGTCGTTCTTTATCTTTTAAGTATGTTATATATCCTCTTTTTGTTAGTTTTAGTCCAAGCATCCTCCCTTCAGTGTCGTATGGGTATAGTTCCTGGTCGACTATTACTGGACTTGTTTTGCGATACGATACGAAGTCTTTAGTTAAGAGGTGAAAGAAGATTATTAGGAGTTGAAGGAAAAGTGGTGAAACTGAAATACAGTAGGAGTAGAAAGAATCTGGGCTCAACCAGATCGCTTCATCTTTCTTATTGGTGTTTTGTCTTTGTTCTGCTCCCTTGGGTCGTCAGACCTTTGTATTAATATTGGTTTATTTATATAATGCTGCTTATTATTATTATTTGTTATTGTTGGAGTTAATTGACCCATACAGGTCCTTATTGTAGCTGGAGTAGTCTATTTTTTTTTTTTTTTTTTTTTTTTTTTTTTTTGGGGTGTTAAGTGTTAGTTGTGTTGAGTCTAAAGTGCACCAGCATGGAGGCCTACGAGTTCTTAGTGGGACGGTTGGTCACTCATCTTTATTCCTCTAGTAATGTTTATACTTAAGTAATGACATGTTGGGCAGAGTGGTTCAATTACTTCTTCTGTTGTGATATGGCTGGAGAATAATCATTGTATTATTTTTTTTTTTTTTTTTTTTTTTTTGTTAGTAGGCCTTACAGGTCCTTGTGGCAGGAGGTGATCTGACCTTTTTTTTTTTTTTTTTTTTTACTAAGATGTTAGTTAAATGTTAAATGTTAAATGTTAAATGTTAAATATTAGTTATGTTAGTCTAAAGGTACACTGTATGGAGAGGCCTGCCAGGTTCTTGTGGAGCTGGTAGGTCACTCTCATCTTTTATTCTCTCTATTAATGTTTTATATGTATATTGGGGCAGGAGATGGTTCAATTACTTTCTTCCTGGCTGATTTAAACCAACTGTGTTCTTGGAATTCTTCGTTGTCTATATTATTTATCCAATTTTGATATGTTTCTGTGTTAAGTTCAGTCACTTTTTTCCAAATATTTGCAGCTTTGTTGTGTATTTCTACATTGATTGCTAGGAGGTTTGCTCTCTTGTGTAGCTGTTCATTATTGATGTGGTCTGTATATTTTATGTTATATATAAATCTGAGGGCTATATTTTGTACTGTTTGTAACCTTCTAATGCACGTTTTACTAAGGGTGTTCAATGGGATGGGTGGGTAGTCCATAATTGATTTAACAAGGGCAATATAAATCTTTCTTTTGTTATTAATGCTAAGGTTCTTAAAGCGTTTTATTTTTGATAATCTTATTCTTGCCTGTCGTTCTTTATCTTTTAAGTATGTTATATATCCTCTTTTTGTTAGTTTTAATCCAAGCATCCTACCTTCAGTGTCGTATGGGTATAGTTCCTGGTCGACTATTACTGGACTTATTTTAATCTTCAGCTGTTAATTATTATCTGATTTGTTCTGTCGATTTTCCATTTTTCTCCGAAATCATTTGTTTTTTATCGCTCTTACGGTATGGAGTGCCATAAATTGAGTTGATTTTCTGGTGTGATACTATTTGAGTAATATCATCAGCAAACATTACATATTCACTAAAGGGGGTAGGTTGAGGTGTGTCTGAAGTATAAATTGTATATAGTGTTGGAGAAAGGCATCCTCCTTGAGGTACTCCACTCTCAAGATTAAACATAGTTCCTAAAAAGTTTCCAATTTGAATTTGTGCTCTCCTATCATCTAAATAGTTACACAATATTCTTAGCAAATATTCGTTAAGTCCCACTTGTTTTGCTGGACAGGCATGGCCGTATTTATACAATTTACGAGGATCAGGATTTGGGATGCGTGTAGAGCGAGAGCCAATCACAGAGGAGAATGCCAGAAGTACCCGGCACTCTGATCCTGGCGTTGCTACGTGTGCGTCCGCACTGTGGAGTAGGTTGTAGTGGACTTCTCCCCTACAACTAAATTAACCCACTCAATTGCGTATCCGCATTCCAATGCGACACCAGATGTTACGGTAACCTAGCAACGGAACTAGAGACCGGCGACTTTCTCGGGTTTTCCCAACATGACTCATAGAGGACTCACGGCTGCTGGGTATATAAGCTCTGTCTCTCCATTGAGATTAGATTATTAGGGGTTGAAGGAAAAGTGGTGAAACTGAAATACAGTAGGAGTAGAAAGAATCTGGGCTCAACCAGATCGCTTCATCTTTCTTATTGGTGTTTTGTCTTTGTTCTGCTCCCAAAGGTCTGACGACCCAAGGGAGCAGAACAAAGACAAAACATAAAAATAACGATGATTAACTAAAGACTCCGTACCGTATCGAGATTCATTCTGGTCTCTCTTCTTGAACAGGCAACACCTCTTCCTCCGCCGCTGCCTGGTGGCCCTCGCTTCTCCTCGCCTGCCTGGCGGTCCTCGCTTCTCGCCAGCGAGCATGGCGACACACCAGCTGTCCTTCTCTGAGCTTCCTCACCAACCAGCTCTCATTCTGCCCATCTTCCTGAACACGCAACACCTCCTCCAGCAAGCTCCATGCTGTCCAGCTTTCATTCAACCAGGAGGCCAGCAACAGGCAACATCTTCTCTAACGAAGCTCCTGCACATCTACCTCCTTCAACACGCTACTCACCGAACGTATCTACTGAGCAGCTCCTCACCACACGGCACCTCCAGCACCAGACTGTCTATCATATAACTTATATTATACAAGAAAGCCACATTAGAGTTTCCATCCATCCTGAGTGCTAGACAACATTATACCACGAATTCCTACAAGGTCTACCAGCGTCGCTGGCTGTACGTTGATTGGCTGGTAGGCGTGCGGGAGCTCAGTCATCAGTTGGAAGTTGTAGGGGAGAGGAGCCACTACAATACAATTGGTAAAACTGCAGTTTCGGACAATATGGCTCTAGAGTTGAGCAATGTGTTTTTTCGATGGCTTGGACAATTTTAAGGCTTTTCTTTGACATTTCCATCGCAAATGACCTAAAATTACTTAACCTAACCTTCTAACGGGGTGGGGGGCTCTCTCTGTCTTCCTGGATCTCCCGGTATATTTAACTAATTTGCAAGGGAAACATCATACAAGAAAATTGTCTTAAAAGTGCCTAAACCATCGGAAAAACACATTGATCAACTCGAAACCATATTGTTCGAAACTACTGTACAGTAATATCAAAATTACCAACAATATTACTTGTTTAAAGTGGGCAGGGTTTTAGAAGTGGAGGAAAAATGTGTGGTAAAATACTAAAAATAACATCAAACAAACCTTTGAAAACCTGACCTAACGTTTCCTAACTTGTAACAATTTTAAGAATCGCTTTAGAGTTTACACATCCCTCCTGATCTGAACACCGAAAGCACCATCACCTACTAAACACCAAAAACATAAGATTCAGATTTCAGATTTGCCCCGAGGGGCTAGTTTATTGGCACCCCTTACATCCTGTGCAAGGTGAAGCGCAGAAGCGTTTACAGCCCAACAGAGTATGAAAGTTCATACTTGCGCATGACTCGACATTAAGGGCGTATAAAGCCTGAAGGGTCATAGGTTCTGTCAAGTTACATAAAGTGAGAGAATGATGAGTGTGGGGGGAAAGTTCCCGGTACATTTCATCTGTTTAAAGTGGCAGGTCCCTAATAATGTCAAATGCCAGGCCTGTGACCAAAAACATAAGGTGAACTTTTTAAAGTTTAAGGATTTTTAAGGTTATGAAACGTCAGGTCAGGTTTTCAAAGGTTTGTTTGTTATTTTGAGTATTTTACCACACATTTTTATCGACTTTAAAGCCCTGCACACTTTAAACAATTAATATTGTTGGTAATTTTATATTAAAATACTCGAAAAATATAAATTTCCGACGGAAATGACAATGAAGAAAGGTGTCTTAGAATAGTCTGAACTATGTGAAAAAAAATATTTTTATGGAAAAATCGAAACCTGGCTACCATCATAAATTGACCGAAAATACAGTCTGGTAATACTGGAGCAGATGGCTAACACCAGAAGTTAGATTTCGTTCATTTTTTCCACATATGTTCTTTGGATGATAGCTCCCTCACAGAAGGCATGTAGCCTCTTGCGAAATCCTCACTGAAGGTTCGAATTCTCTGGGAATTGGTATTTATCTCTAGGCCTCCTATTGTTCCAACAAGCCCGCGGCCAAGTCATCGGTTGCGGGGTGAGTGGCAGGCCCGTCGAGGGCGGTTCACTCTTACTATTCTGTGAAGCCTGCTGCTTACAGACAAAGCAAAAATGTAGTGGTTGCTAAGAAGCTCCAATCTAAGGGCGCTTCTAAGCCTCTTTGGTAATATCAATGCGCCATCTCCTATAGTGAAATCTCCATGGGTTACGGACAAACTGGGAGGAGCTCGAACTGCACCTGCACAGGTTCCTGTCGGTCTGTGCTTGTCTGCAGGAGACCATGGTTGGCTCGTACTCCCATCCCAGGGGTTATCTGCTTTTTCCCCATGATTCCATAGGGGCCATCATGGGGGCGCCGCTATTTTTATAGATGCCTCTCAGGGTATCTCGTAACTTTAACGTTACCTGTCCCCTGCAGGTAGTTGCTGTTCAGCTCCACCTACGGCGCACGTTTAATTTGTTCCTTTACTTCCCACCTAATTCGCCGGTTGATAGAGGATCTTCCGTCTTTGGTCCGTCCAATCCGTGATCTCGAGTTTTCCCGACGCTGCCCTCGACTTCACCTGGACAGGGCTGATTGGTTGTGGTTTCTGTTGAAGTTCGTGTTCATTTTTGGTGGATATCAACGAAATATGATGCGAGAGGCTCAGACAATGACACAGACGATGTTGCTTCTTCCAGTATATTTCGGGACCATCCGTAAAAACAAAACAAAAACATAACATGCGCAGCAGTGGCGCTTTATTCCAATAACTAACATAAAACATAATAGAACATATTCATATAAATATGGGGTAACCTAGTTTATATCTTACAGTTTCGGGGGCTTGCCACTGTAGACCGGGATGTTGCAGAGTTCATGGAAGTTGATAGCGCTGTCGAATACTTTTCCACCTTTCTCCAATGTTCTAGTGAGCTTTCCATCCCTCAGACCTCGCGCAACCGCCGCGCCGGACGGTTCCTTGGTGGTCTGAGGAGTGCAGGCAGGCTGTGGTTGAGCGTCATCGGGCTTATAGACGGTACCGCCGTCACAAGACTAACTTTTATCGTGGAGAATACAAAGAGAGCCAAGGCCCGACGGATGCGATACGCCCACATGGTAGAAAGGATTTGGGTTTGACTTGACCTCGCTTGCAACCCGCCTCTGGAACTTATTTTCAGCCCTTTTGCACTCTGTACTCTGAATTTTCTTGGTTCCTGGACCTGGCATATATCCTCCTGTCCTGGTCGTCATTTGTTTTAACCCACCTCTTGAATTCCTGCGATTTTTTCTTTACATTGTCAACCGCTGCATGGTTCAGAAGTATGTAACGGTCTCCTTGTATTCTTCGAGCCAGTGGACTTCGTCTTTGGTATACTCGTATATTTATCATTAAAATAGTTTATTATACTGGCTATGATATTCAGCATAGTGTCTGCGTTCTTGTATTATTGATTCAGGCCAGTGAATACCTCTTATCCTGTCGTAATCGCCCGTATGATATTTGAACCTTGACCTGCATTTATCATGACCCAAGTAACAGTTAAATCTGACTGACAACCTCGCGTGGTGACTGGTGTCACCGATAGGTGTTCCAGCTTGGCCACCATACCCTCCTCGTTAGTTATGATAAGGTCCAGCGGTTTGGGTGTTTGTTCCTACTGTAGTGAGTCGGGTCTTTTAACAAGTTGGAATACAAATTTCCAGAGTTTCTACACAACAGCGACATTATTAAAGTCATTTGGCGTCGTTTCATTTTTCCAGCCGATGTCGCCATAGTTAAATCCCCCAAGACAAGGTGACTAGAGTTGAGCTCTGTTGCGTTGTCAATTAAGGCTCTTTAAGTTCCTTTGGTTTAATAAGATGCAATTTAGTGACCTGTAGATACTTCCAACAATCAGCAAGTGTCTCCCTATTAGTTTAATTTTACCACTTCGATTCTTCACAAACATCCTCCCCTGTACCCTCACCTGACTGGCTCTAAGGTCTTGCAAGGTGCCCGAGAACGGTTCGTAAACGTCATGTCCATCTAGTGCAGGGGTTTTCAAACTATGGGTCCCGACCCTTCAGTGGGTCGCGAAATAAATAAATTGGGTCGCAAAATAAAAATGGGTCGCGAAAAATAATCGGAATATTTTTATTTTCATACAATTGGATACATATAATTCAAATATAAATGGATCATGAGAAATTTACATGAATTTTGTCGATGCTAAATAAAGGAAAATTGTGAAGTGTTTGTCTTTGATTTACTCATTTCATATCATTACACTTAGGTTTAATGGGTCGCAATTCAAATTGTTGTTCTGGCTGTGGGTCACAGTAAATAAAGTTTGAAAAACACTGATCTAGTGTATATTTGAACTCAGTCCTGACAAATCTTGCAAAGACACTTTCCACAATTACCTTAAGAGAATTGGATAGAACGTTAAACTCCTTTCCACCACACCCCCTTTATTTATATATAAATTCAACCCATATTGGTAGCTTATAACAGGTTATAACGACAGCAATTTTAATGATAACAAATCTCATTTATAATACAAATGTCACGCAAATTATATCCTCGTCCATCCATCAACGAAAAGTAAATTTTCACCCCTTTGCTTGGCTGTGACTCCTTTATAGATATTGAAATATACTCGTATACTAGTCGAACAGATTGCAATTAGTTATGCTAGAAACTGTAGTGCTGCTCTGAACTTGGTCCGGATGAGTCAAGCGCAGCTCTGAACTTGGCCGGAGGCGTCAAATGCAGCTCTGAACTTGGCCCGGATGTGTCAAGCGCAGCTCTGAATTTGGCCCAGATATGTCAAGCGCAGCTCTGAACTTGGCCCGGACGTGTCGAGTGCAGCTCTGAACTTGGCCCGGACGTGTCGAGTGCAGCTCTGAACTTGGCCCGGACGTGTCGAGTGCAGCTCTGAACTTGGCCCGGACGTGTCGAGCAGCTCTGAACTTGGCCCGGACGTGTCGAGTGCAGCTCTGAACTTGGCCCGGACGTGTCGAGTGCAGCTCTGAACTTGGCCCGGACGTGTCGAGTGCAGCTCTGAACTTGGCCCGGAGGTGTCAAGCGCAGCTCTGAACTTGGCCCGGATCTATTCAGTGCAGTCCTGAACTTGGCCTAAATCTGCTAAATGCAATTCTGATCTCGGACCTATGTACGTATACTAAATGCAGTTCTGATTCTTTCACAGCTTCAGGTGGTGCCATGTCAGAGTGTGGAGAAATAGACACTTGGAAAGACTGCCTGGGTAAGGTAGAGACAATTTTGCCTGACCATCGATGCCAAGACCACCTGCATGATATTTCGTTCTGTCGGTCTGTCAAACCTATGACCACCAGGACTTTAGACGACTTCGAGGTAATGCCAATTAAAACTTTAATCTTTACTGAAGTCCACAAATCTAGAGAAGGAACTTGTTCGGGCAGACAGCACCAGTCTGCAAAAATCCAAAAGTTTGAAGGTAAGAATCCAATTGTTGAACTCGTGGCAAGACTGGAGGCCATAAGGTTCCCATCCGAAGCTCCTCTGAACAAGTCTTCCCAACGTGAATCTGGAAGTGTTTATGACATCTGTAGTCAATGTGAACGTTGTAATACGAATAATGGTCAGATGTATGAGAATGAGGGTATTTATCAGGTGAAAGAGAACTTTGAACACGGGAGAGATGCGGTTAATTGTGTAGAGGGAGACCAACATTTTCTTCTGAAGGGGGATGTTGCTATGGAGAACAAATTCGAATTTACAAATTTAGCTGAACTTCAGCTGTCTGTTGTGCCATTCGCTGAGACAAAACGTTTTAAAAAAAAAGGAAGAAATTGGCACAGATCGTTTAAAACAAAAGTGAGGTTTCATGTACAGTTGAAGGAAACGCAAGTTTTACAGGTCTTAACGAAATAAATCCTCTTAAAACCTCCAAAGGTAAGCAACTTTCAAAAAACAAAAGTATGACAAATTCATTGAACAACTTTTCTCTGGCTAAATGGAAGTTGGATGATATGAAGAGCCATAGCGGTTTTGTGGAGGGAGGCCAGCGTGGTGATCCAGAACGAAAGATTCCTGTCAATAGAGATTACCAAAATGATATACAGAGGCGATGTCAGCGGCATGTGCAGGAATTTAGCAAGCAAATTAAAAAAATGCGGACCTGGATTATGAACGCTCGGGTGTACTCCCCACAACACGATGATCTGAACCTTCTTGGCCATCCACAAGGCCAGGCACTATTTAGCTGTCTATGTGATGAACCACAAAGCTCTGCTTTGGATCTTCAGATTCATAGACATCATTCAATGGGTCTGTCGCTAAGAAGCCACCTGCAGTATGATGACCATGGCGACGACCAGCATGGCTGCGGCGACGACCAGCATGCTGAGTCCTTGGCGACGACCAGCATGGCCTTGGCGACGACCACATGGCCTACGACGACCAGCATGGCCTTGGCGACCACCAGGAGGATGATGGTCACGACGACGACCACCACCAGGAGGATGACGTTCACGACGACGACCACCACCAGGAGGATGACGGTCACGACGACGACCACACCAGGAGGATGACGGTCACGACGACCACCACCAGGAGGATGACGGCTACGATGACGACCACACCAGGAGGATGACGGTCACGACGACGGTGACACCACCAGGAGGATGACGGTCACGACGAACGACCACCAGGAGGATGACCAGCGACGACGACCACCACCAGGAGGATGACGGTCACGACGACGAGACCACCACCAGGAGGATGACGGTCACGACGACGACCACCACCAGGAGGATGACGGTCACGACGACGACCACCACCAGGAGGATGACGGTCGACGACGACGACCACCAGGATGGACGGTCCGACGACGACGACCACCAGAGGATGACGGTCACGACGACGACCACCAGGAGGATGACGGTCACGATGACGACCAGGAGGATGACGGTCACGACGACGACCAGGAAGATGACGGTCACGACGACGACCAGGAGGATGACGGTCAGGTTGAGCAAACACCGCCAGCTCCAGCCGCCAAAAAAAGTCCTGGACATACTCAACTAAAGATCTCCAGTAGCAGACGTCGCCGCAACCCGAGGGGGGCGACGCGGGCGTGCCCAGGACCGCGGCGTGGCCCAGCGGAACCCGACGCGGCGTGGCCCAGCGGAACCCGAGCCGCGGCGTGGCCCAGCGGAACCCGAGCCGCGGCGGAACTCAGGGCCCAGGAGACCCTAGAGGATGACGAAGAAAAACATCATCATAAAATTGCCACCAATCGAGTATAAACTTATGGTTACAAGATTCATTTGCGGTCTGAATGAATTTACGGAGTACCTGACTCAGTTGGGAGCGAATAAGAAAACTATACATGCAGCATATGAATGTATTTCGGCGGAGGTGTTGCGGATACAGGGGGTGGTAGAAAGAGGCAGGGTGCTGGAGAAAGAGCTCCGGTTCATGTTGAGTCAACCTGCAATGGTCAATCAAGATCAACCTACCCTTAACCAGAGACTAAAGGAGTTTTGTATAAAGGCTCGTAACTGGGCCACCAGCTCTACCAGTTTGGTGAATCAAGAATACCTTTTATTTTTGACTAAAGTGAGTATCAAGTTTTTTGGCAACTGTTGATTTAATCTTAAATTTATGCATGTAATTTGAAGAGTAATCTAAGTTTATCCTATAATTCTTCTGCAACTTGTTCCTTGGCTAGGAATTGGTGTTCACCGTTGGGCGCGCAGATGACGAGATGCTGAGGCAATTGTCGGGAGAGTTCATGGCAAGGCAGTTCGTTAGTGACCACAGATACTGCCCGGTGAAGTATGACCGTGGTCGTAAAGACCATACTTCTCGTATCTACCTCCACTGCCAACGGGAACTGCCACCTCCCAAACTGATCGTGGACGCAGGTGTAAGTCCTCTTGCTACAGTGATGTACAGTAGATTCCCCCAAACAATAGGGATTTGCTTTATTTGTCTAACAAGCACACAAGTAGAGTTCTCTGGGTACAAATCTTACTTTTGTTTGAAAGGATTACGCCATTAATATTAATCAATTGGGAGTTTTAGGGGTTATCGTCCGACTACTATCTTAACGTGTATAACCAAACTTTTCGTAAAGTGGGTTGGTACTGATGTATTCATTTAGTTATTATAATCTGTGATCGCTTGTAAAAAAATCGCACCACACGCATGCACGCACCCAGGGACGGTTTAAGACTTTCGTAGGCCTTAGGCACCTCCAAGATATGGGGCCCCATTTGACAGCATATTCACTAATAACACAAGCTAGTACCTAATTATAAAATGTGATGTCGAAAGAATAAGATAATCAAGTAACATAAATGATACTAATAGGATTAAGTAATAAATAAATGGAAAAAAAGTACCTCGGTATCAATTTAATAATAACCTGTAGAAAGGGAAAAGTTCTCGTATTATTTTTCGTAGGCCCCCAATATCTCGTAGGCCCTAGGCACTGTGCCTACTGTGCCTAATGGATAATCCGGGCCTGCACGCACCCACCACACCTGCGCGCACACACCATACGCACGCACACGTGCCTGAGATACAATGAGAGAGTCAGAAACGTGACTTGCTCTGACATACATGACCTGAAATGCTAGTGACAGGGAGAAGGAGGTTCAGGGGAAGAAAAAGGGAGGATTGAAGCGAATTTTAGGAGGAGAGAATAGGTGCAGTGGCTAAACACCGCTTGCGTGAGGGAGTGTAAGTTGGAGGCAGCAGCAACTCGCCCGGACGCGGCCAGGAGGCGACAGGACTGAGCCAGGCTAGCTTCAGGTGCGTGTTGGGTTGGGCCATGGATTCTCAGTGCTTGGTCGGCTAGATTGTGTGTGTTGTTTTCTTGTGTGGAGGAAATGTCTTGGTATTCTTCTTAGCTTGATAAAGATTTTCTTCTAACTCTCCTCCTCTTCTTGCTCTCTTGGAGTGTCCATTCGTTCGTGTTTGGGTCTTGTTGTTCGTCTTCCTCGAGTCTTAAGTCCTCATAGGTGTGGAAGAAGTCGGAGATGGTGAGGTTGACCACGTGGGCTTCAGCTCCACGGGCCTCGTGGTGTTCTTGATTCTGTGTGGCGGGTGTCTTTTCTTGTGTTTTCTTTTCTTGATTTTTCTTTTCTGCTGGTTTTTTCTTGTCTTGGGAGCGTACAGCAAGGAGGGCCTCTTTGTAGCTCAGTTTCTTGTCGAGTCTCGCCTTGGCTATCCTGCATTCCTCCTTCCATTTCGGGCAGGTCCGATCGGCGGAGGAGTGTGGGCCGCCACAGGCAGCGCATTTTTTTACTGTGTTGGGGCAGACCGTGTAGCGGTGTCCGGGGTTGCTGCACAGGGAGCAGGTTTCCTCCTGCGCCTCACACTTGTTGACAGTGTGTCCGTAGTGCTGGCATTTGTAACAGCGTTTCGGTCTGCAGTAGGGCTTGACTGGCACAGTTACCCACGCCAGTTGAGCCTCCTTGGGTAAGGTTGTATGGTGTCCGATGAGGGCAGTGGTGTCGGACAGCTTCTTCACAACTTGGAGTTGCCCCTTGAGGAGCTCACTCAGCTCTGCTTGGTCCACGTGGGCAATTTCGGCGTGGGAGATTACTCCCAGCTTCAGGTTGTCCCACTTGTAGGCAATCATTTTAAATGGAATGCCGTTGGTGTCTGGGATCTCCGCGAGCTGTACGGGCATACCCTTCTCGGCGAAGGTGATCTTGATGTCACCATGGAGCTTCAGTCTCTAACCCTCTCTCACCTTGAATGGTTACGAGTTTGATAACGTGGCGCGGATACGTCCGGATACGCCGACCTGCCCCAAGGAATTAAACCTAGTTCTCAAGAAGTTCTTTGAAACTAATGAGATCGTGGGGGTCACCAAGGTGGAACGACTGAAGCTCCATGGTGACATCAAGATCACCTTCGCCGAGAAGGGTATGCCCGTACAGCTCGCGGAGATCCCAGACACCAACGGCATTCCATTTAAAATGATTGCCTACAAGTGGGATATGAGCTGAGTAATCTCCCGAAGGCTGGACAGAATGGCAGGGAAAGAGCTCAGAAAGACGCCGCAGAATCAAGCTCCTCGGCCCGTGGACTGGCACGTTAATCGGACATAAAGGAAGAACAACAGACTCAAACACGAATGAATGGACACTTCAAGAGACAGAAGAAGAGAGAAAATCTACATCAAGCTAAGAAGAATACCCAGAGAGAAGACCAAGACATTTCCTCCACACAAGAAAACAACAAACAAGTCTAGCCGACCAAGCACTGAGAATCCATGGCCAACCACCTGACGCTGACCTGACGCTAGCCTGACTCTGTCCCTCTTGCTCGTCCTGGGAGTTGCTGCTGCCTCCAACTTATACTCCTCACGCAAGCGGTGTTTAGCCACTGCACCTATTCTCTCCTCCTAAAATTCACTAATCCTCCCTTTATTCCTGAACCTCCTTTCGCATTTCATGTCATGTCATGTCAGAATACTTCTACACTCGGCTACTGGACCAGCAGCACCTCTCACAGCTCCACACCACCCAGCTTCCTCAGTAACCTCCTCGCCCTACAGGACCTCTGAGCAAGTTCTCCTCACCTAGTCACTCCTAAGCACTGCGCTGTACAACAATATATATACAGAAAGCGCATCGTGAGTTTCTATCCTACCTCATTCCTGAGTGTGAGATACCTACATGTACGTACGTTTGTGTGCCCATAATAAGAGAATTGACAACTGGCCACATACAGTACGCTACAACAACATTCTTACATCATTATCAAAGAATGGACAAGGGCCTACTGATAGTTCGCCATTAGATTTTAGGGCGAGAAGAGACTGACGTATTCTTTCAAGAAATTAATTACTTTCTAAAATATGAAACTGATGATCATTTCAATACAAACATCAGTGGCAACTGTCAACTGGGTTTGCCTTCTAGGGCAGGAATACGAATCACGCCTCTTGCAAACCTCTAACAAGAACTTATTTGACAATTTTACTAAGGGTAAATGTAGTTGAAGCTTTCAACGTCACTCCCAAGGGATTTTGAATGTTTCCTGTGTAAGTAGACATATCTAACTTAATAAAATACATACGCATTCAGTTGCCATCTCCAATTTCGTAACATGACCTGAGATACTAAGGAATATCAAGTCGTGGTACTATTCGAGAGAAAAGAGAGGACTGGCGCACGGAAGCGGTGGGAAAACGGACGCCTTAGATGCGACTCAGTAATAAGAAATAGCTTTGTGTTAGTGAGTATGGAGCGTAATATGAATCGTATAACGTGTTGACATATACCATTCCGACCAGTACAACACGCACCGCGCACACACCCCCACAAGCACACACAAGAGCACGTGCACCACCCTACAAGCACGCACGCATGCACCATACAGGCACGCACCACACACATTTTGTGTAAGTACTATAGTTTTATTTGTAGTGACATTTGTATAACATGCTTGAGAATTATTACTACACCGCTATACTGTATTGACAGAAGGAGAGTGCCAGTGTTTGTGGGGATGGTTCTTCAGTATTAACGTTTTTGGAGCTTTCCTGGGGCGGTGAATGTCGTGGCCGCGTCGACATACGACTGTTGGGCAACACAGTCATGGGTCACCACTTCCGGAGACTTTGTACTGGGGAGGAAGGCATCTCTTTCCGCAACACCTTCTTCCATGGGGCTGAGAGGAAGAACAGACCGGGAGAATCTATCAGATGGTGGAGCGGTAACCTCAGGGCCATTAGCGTTAAACCTATGAAGCAAAATCCAACTACAGTGGCTCTGAAATTGCCTGTCACAGATGGGCTTGTGTCAGGAGAAGTAAGAAGCGAGACATTCGGTTTCGTGTTTCGTATCTACACTAAAGATTCCCATGGTAAGCTACAGGAGGAAACCGCCTTTGGTACAGTAGAACATGGATTAGATATTCTTCAATATGCTGTCAACTTGAATGCCAAGGATGTAATCATCTATGAGTGTGGAATAGTTCTGGAGGACATTACGATGACCGAAAGGCGACTGAATAATTAATGTTTGTTAAGACTGTACCAGTGAATTTTATCGTATTTCGTGTTTTAATGTGACGACTTTAGGAAAGAAGGTGCAGATCTGTATTTTCTAAAATGAATTTATATTTATACCCTAGAGAATTTTACTACTGGAGTGTGTTAGGACGCCTGTGACACTGATAGTTCTCTGGTGATACCTGGGAAAAAAAAGTTTTTAATATTTAGGTTTGTAGAGAAAACTGGGTTCCTCCTCAGTTTAACACCTATTGAACCCCAGCACATGCTTGCTGGCGAATCTATCCTAGTAATTTACCACTTGTTATCTGCATAAATAATGACGAAACGAATTGTTTTGAAAGATTTTTAACGTTTGGTTTTACGAATACAGTACAAGGATTTAGTATTCCCAGTGTACATTATCGGAGTTTGGTGCTTTATAAAACAAAACACATGTACCGTATGTTAATTGTGATTTTTTGCTTAAGGTAGAATAAATTATTTTCAGTGTCTTAATAAAGATTTAAATGTAAGATTGATTTGGTGCATTTATATCCTTTCACTACAGGTTTAAATGGAAACTTAATGAACCAAGATTCTGTAGAACTCTGATTCATGTTGACTTCTATTCCATATTAATAAACTGTCCCCTAAGAAATAAGAACACATTTGTTTTAGCACACGTGTTAAATGCGGCTATTAAACCAAAAACACACAGGTTAGGGAGATTGAGATCTATCTAATCCGGATGAATTTGCTTACATTGTTCCGGAGTCACGTTAAAAGTTTCACAATCGACATAAGTGATTTTTTCCGTAGAATTAACTCCTGTATAAAAATTCTCCAAAAATATAATGACCTGAAAAGACCTCTGGCTCCCTGAAACTACGGCTAACAGGTTACATCAAAACTATTCTGGAGGGTTTCAAATTAAAATAACTAATTTTCATTTTCTTTGGTTTGTCTTGTCCGTGTTATTTCCCCCACTCGTCCAAGCGGGTTGTATTCCCGTATCACTGTTACTGTTCTCAAGCGTGCCCATAATGTGACCTCTTGGAACATATCAGAGGTATGAATTTTTGCGAATGTTTTATGTAATTTATTGACAGTACAGTTACTGTAGATTTGAAGTGGATAGAATTCACTAGTCTGCGATTTGTCAAACTGTCCTTTGAGTTACGTGAACGTACCCAGTTAGCTAAGGACTTGTTTTTTTTTTCAGCAAATCCGGTTCTTCATTCTACAAATTTCATAAGATAAAGAATTTTCTCTTATGACAAGAATCTTTATTTAATTAAGAATCAAGACCCCAATCTTACAATATAAACTGGTATTCATAGAAATTACTGAAAAAATAAACCAAAAGTACTGTATAACTGGACTGATTATGAAATCATCTACAGTATCTTGGCTGTAGCAAAAAACGTCAAGTAAAAATCGAAGACAGCTGAGTTTTGTTGAATTTTTTTACAATTTGGTTTTATCACTAACCTAAACGCCAGTTGCTTACATCATGGCTGTTGACGATATCCTATCAACGTTGGCTGTCTCAAGGCAGTGTTTGTTAACAATACACTGATCTCCACCCCGGTTCTCTCTCTTGCTGTTGGTGTCGAATGAAGAGCAAGACTGGCACACATTCCATTTCCTACGCCACAGATTGTCGGGTGGGGGAAGTCTGTATATCTTTGATTACCATATGAAGTCTCAGAAAAATGTTTATTTAAAATAATTACACCTGAAAGATAAACTTCAGTGTTCAACAAATCAATGTACGTTTAATTTATGTAACTCGTTTTGGATATTTTTCACACTACATTCCAAAGGCTCATATTCCACCGTAGTTTCCTAAAATATGGTGTCAAAATATTAAATTAGTTTATAAATTCTGGAAATAAATTTTATTTTAAAATTAAGGATAGTGAATTAAATAATATACTGTATGGCTTCTTTCTTATTCTTATATATGGCATTAAGTCCGTAGAAACCTCACATAATGATGAATACAATCTCGGGTAGGTTACCTACCCAATGCCAAAGATTCGACTTCCAATACAACCTCCATCTGATTTGTAACTGGTTGAAGATACAAATTAACAAACATCAAACATCTAATAATACAAGATGATTAAACATGGTCGTAAACTGGGTGTTGAACGATGTTGATAAGATGCTATGATTTTGTTGGCGATTGATGTAGTTTGTCCTAGAAGCAAAAAATTATTATTCTTTAATAGTTGTTCAACCATTGAGCCTTGATGTATCACTGGCGAGGATCACAGCTAAACTATTTGGACCTGAACTGTTGACACCAGATCCTGAGGTGAATCTGTTGGATTGCGAGTTGATGTTGGTAGATCCCGCGTTAAAGTTGCTTGATCCTGAATTAAAGATGCTTGATCCAAAGCTGAGGTCGCCGGATCTTGAGTTAAGGCTATTAGATTGTGTGCTGAGGATGCCAGACCCAACGAAGTCAGTTGATCCTGAAATAAAGCTATTGGCTCCAGAACTGAAGGGGCTGACAACTGAGTTCGAGCTGCTGATTATGGTGCTTCCAATTATTCCTCCATCAATTATGCCTCCGTCGATGATTCCTCCATCAATTACTCCACCGTCAATGACATTTCCGAACTGAGGTACGGGTTGGGTCAGGAAGGTCTGTGGAGACTTGAAGACCTGGCGCTGGGCTCCTTGTGTGTCCTGGAAGCTCTGGCTAAGGATGTTTTGCGTGCTGCTGAAGACCTGATTTTGAGGTCTTTGCGAGTTGCTGAAGACCTGATTTTGAGGCTTTTGTGAGCTGCTGAAAACCTGATTTTGAGGTCCTTGTGAGCTGCTGAAGACCTGATTTTGGGGCGTTTGTGAGCTGCTGAAGACCTGATTTTGAGGCCTTTGTGAGCTGCTGAAGACCTGAATTTGAGGCCTTTGTGAGCTGCTGAAGACCTGATTTTGAAGCCTTTGTGTTCCGATGAAGCCTCGATTTTGAAGGCTCTGTGCGCCGATGGAGGTTTGGCCTCTTTGCGAGCTACTGAAATCACTACTTTGGAAGGTTTTGGGGCCATTGAAGCTTTGACTTCCAAAGGTCTGTTTGTTGCCAAAGACTCGCTGGTTGTTGGCACTACCGCTGAAGGTTTGGGCACGGGCCGAGTTATCGGAGCCGTCAAAATTGTTGTAGTTGGCAACCTCGTTGCCGGCCTCCTCGGTGACGATAGCCTGGAACCCTAACCCGCCCTCCACCGTGTATCTCACCACCCTAAGGACGGAAATATTTTAATATGACACTGGAGAGCAGTGTCTGTGTTGACGTCGGCCTTATTGGAATATCCTAGTTATCAGTTTCCGTTCAAGTAATTTGCGTTCTTTGATTGCATTTCATATGAAATATATTTTCATGGTTATTGTTTTAACGTTTTGCTACCATATCTTTAAACAGGAGATTTTAATTATTCATTCATGAGAGGATATGGCAAAAATTGCACGACGAGGCTTTCAAATGCACTCATCAAATTGGAAACTTTTTGCACTAATTCATGAAGAAATTAACTTTGATCTTGAGACCTACAAGACAACACTAGATATTCAAGAGACACTCACCGGAAGAGTCCGTTAGGCTGGAGCCAGCGGGATTCTCCGTCGGTCCGTCCAGACGGGGAGAGAGACTGCTTGTGTTCCTTTACATCACCAGATTCCGGCACGTTCACCCCATACCCGAAATCATAAGACGTCGCCGGCTGCAAATGAAACGTCAGTGGATGTATTGATTGATTTCTGTTCGTTATCTACTGTTAAATTACGAGTAGTTATTATCCCAACCTTGGCTCGAATTCCTAAAGGTCGTACGTTAAATTTTCCTCAAAACGAGATCTAAGAATTCATTTCACTGGCTGACATGAAAAGTAATCTTCAAAATGGCATGATAATTACAGCAATCTTCCACTGTATATAATATCTGAACAGCATAATGTTTATATAGAGATTACATTTTAGTGTTTTGTGACACGAGCACTGCGCTAATGGATTGTACTGTACACGTAAGAAATGTCAATCGATAGGTTTGAATGTGTGTTTTGGTGATTTGTGGAAACATTTGGCTATTGTTTCATTAGAAATTTAATGTGGCACATAACACCATTTATAATTATAAACTGTGTAAAAAGAAAATGTCACCTGTTGATCACCCAAGTTGAACTGTGGCGCCGCCATCGCTGTGGCCACCAGCATCAGCACCAAACTCGGACGGAACTGAAAGAAAAGGTACTTCAAAAAATAAGGATATTTGCCCTCGTAAAGATGGAAACGGTAACTCGCTTTGCGGTCTTGAAGAAACAGGAAAATTTATAACAAGAACGTTACTTGTATGTTCTGACTCGGAACATACGAGCAACACTCAGAATTTCTGAGTTTTTTAGTTCTTTTTGTTTGTTTTTTATACGCTTCTTACAAAAGAAAAGTAGTTTCAACACGCACAACAGTTGAAGTAAAAACGTCTATTTGTGTATTAACCAACATGAAAATCATCGTACATAGCCTGCTAAGTAGGTCTCGGCGTGATAATACATTCATTAATACTGGGCTTCATCATCTGAGCTATGTGGGTCTTGCAAGGTCACCGAATTTTCCAAAATGTGAATATTGTAAAAGATTTAGTTCGTGATCAATAAGTGTTATGTAGCCTGCATAAAACAAGAAGAAAATTATGAAAGAAGCATTATTATTAAAAGTTGCAAAAAATACAAACATATATGGGATACACACTGATTATTAAATATGAAACCGTAACAATATGCTACGGTGACATATTTTAAGAGCTAAAGACAAAATTATATAACGACTTACCACCATGACTGTGGTCATAGCAGTGGGAGGACTGTAGTGTGGAGTCGGTATGTCTGTCTGTTTATATATATATAGGCGAGAAAACCCTTTCCCTTGTGGCAGTGGCCTTGACGATGCCATTGTCGTGAAAGGGTATTGGTTGAGAAACTGGGCGACACCTGAAGAAGTTAGTACACTTAGGTATATGTCGACAGGTACTAAGTATACACAGGCAAGGGGCACTCAGAGGAATAAATATTTAATACGTATTTACGCTATAATTTTATTTGGAGTGGTGTTTTTTAGAAACCATAACCACTCCGCAAAGAGCATTTGAACAGACAGGTGCAGATGGGAGAGCATTGGCAAGATTTGTTGGCCTATGGCTTGAAAGTTTACATGTCACTGTTGTCTCACCTCCGGTAGTCTCGGTGGTGATGTTAATGATATGAAATTGTAATATAAGTTGTAATATTTTTTTTTTTACTTTGGTGTGAGATCCCCATTCAGTTATTTTCTACCCGTACACGTTATGGCTGGCATGTATCTCATCTTACTTCCCTGAGTAGCTTAATGCCTCCTCATCATCCTGTATCCTGTCACTGTATTTAGCGTCCTTAAGTCAATACTGGTTGTACGTACACATGGGTTAAATTATTTTCGATATATAACTAGGTTTTCAGAAGATATTACAACTCGTATATTGACTCCTTTTGATTTCGCTAATTGGTTTTCGGCAGTTGACACTATATACGTCCTAAATATGAAGCTTTTATTCTGACTTATGGGCAGTATTCTATTTCACTTTTACTCAGGAGATACAATTTCCAGTTATAGTACAACTCACCCCTATCGCTTCCTCCGTAATCACCGTTTTTCATCACATTACATTTAGTCTTAATTGAGGTGTTGACGATTGGAGGGACAGGCGGAATTTGTATACTTGCTTACTAACTACAGCAGGTGAAACTATATGTACTGTGCAAAAATAATCTGGTTGCTACCACTGTTTGTGTAAGTTTTATGATCCAGAGGCTATTCTCAGACAAAAAATAATGAAACGCATTTATTAGTATAGTAAAGAGAACAGAGCACAAACCGAGGGAATGGGGCCTATGGCCTGTGTAGGATCCCTCCATTTTTCTTGATAATTTTGTTGAGGGCTAATTTGCAGCCCAGTCTCTATCTTGATTCCACAGCTTGGACTGGTAGACCGTTCCTCGGTGTGAAAAAAGTATTTCTTTATATTTGTTTTGCATGATAACTTGGCGAGCTTGTAGTTATGTCTCCTCATGTTAGTGGTGCGTGACATCACACAGAGATGACCTGGGTTCAAGTTTTCCATCACTTTAAGGATTTTGCTTGTTTCAATGAGATCTGCCCTATTGCGTCGTGTCTGAAAGGTTGTTAGGTCCCCGGGTTACTTGGATAATCGAGATGACATAATTCAGGAATCATCTCAGTAGCTGTGTTGCCTTTGTTTCTTCATATACCATTTGGGTTTATTTTAGAGATTATAATTTTATTTATTTATTTGTTCCATTTAATATTGTCATTCGTATTATTGTTATAGATATTGTGGCAGTCTTATTTTCACACTCCACCACAATTTCTTGCTTTATTAAACATTTGCATTCACTTCTAATTCTGTCGAGTTTGGTGCACGCATTATGAACTTCGCAATATGAAGGTAATTTAAATAAACACCGATGAAATTTATACCATGTTCCAATACCAGTGGCAAGAACTTTATCGAAGTGGTGTCACCTTGGTGTAGTATGGTGTACTCTGAATTTTAACTTCTGGGATGCATACTGTGTGTGTGTATACAGTACTGTATATTATACACCGATTCGTCCCAAACTTTTCTCTCCTTTGACTTTGTTTTTGTTTCGCAAAGGGGACAGATGATCCACCAGCCTGAAGTAATATAGACAATCCCATAACAGGTTTGTCAACAGGAGTACACACGACACCCACCAGTCACCGCCAACCAACCTATACGCCACAGTTTCTCCCTGACCTCATCATCCACCATCGGACATCACAGAAACGACTGCTGAACTTTTTCATCCACATCTCGAAACTTG